>NW_027200072.1:0-24705 GCF_038502225.1 Cherax quadricarinatus
TATAAAAATTATTTAGAATAGCATTAATGGGTGAGCCCGTTGCAAATCCAGATTATTGTTTACTTCTGTATGTATGTTTGTCCTTTACGGCTAAAGTAGCAGCAATTAACAGCTCTGCTAGGTCAGTATAACTCTGACCTACATGGGAAGGTCTAAATCATCACTTTGTGGGGAAGGAGGATAAGGTCTGTTGTTCGATACGTAGGCACGTTGGTGAGGCCACCCGTTAATTCTAAGCTCGCGTACTTGTTTTTAAGTATTGTAGTACCTGACGAGACTCAATACTCAGCCCGAGAGTTTCAGAAGCCCCTGACTAACAGTCTCTCTGCCAACCTGTCTCTCCAGAATTTGTCGGCATTACAATACCAGGTCTACCATGTTTCTAGTAACGTGTAGAACTTCATCCAAAGTGTCCGGTACTCCAAAGAGCTTTATCCAACGTGTCTGGTAATCTATTGAGCTTCTTCCAGCGTGTCCAGTAATTCGTAAAATTTCATCCAGTGTGAAGCATTGTTTGCTGTTTTATGTCTAAAGTAAATTTAATCTCAATAAATTCTGTCTGTCTCTCTGTGTCTGCATGTGTCTGTCTGTGTCTGCATGTTCCTGTACATCTGTCAGTCTGTACCTGCATATTTCTGTACTTCTGTCAGTCTTTCTTTGTCAGGACTGTGTCTGTACATTTGTCAGTTTTAAGTCTGCTGGCTGTCTGTGTCTGTCTGTTCTGTCGGTCTGCGTTTGTCTGAATGATACTGTCTGTGGAGATGTGACCCCATAGGAGAGATACGGCAATGTTTATCAGAGGAGAAGCGACAGTAGGAGACACATGTGGCACTGTCTGAGAAGAGGCGACACAGACAAATGTGGCACCAGTGGTCGATGAGGCACCTCTGGATCCGATGATATTTGAATATCATTACCAGAGGCTATGAATAATTATTGTAATTGTTGGTGTAAAGTTGAACCGTCAACACCACTTTCTGCTGTTAAAGTGGCAACACAGACCCCCTTCCTCTAACTGCCTCTATCTAGAGTACCTTCTCTCGCTGCCTCTATCTAGAGTACCTTCTCTCACTGCCTCTCCCTAGAGAAACTTCTCTCATTGCTACTATGTATAGTACCTTCCCTAACTATTTCTACCTAGAATATCTTCTCTCACTGCTTCTACCTAGAGTACCTTCTCTCACTGCCTCTACCTAGAGAAACTTCTCTCACTACTTCTGCCCAGAGTACCTTCTCTCACTGCTTCTACCTAGAGTACCTTCTCTCACTGCTTCTACCTAGAGTATCTTCTCTCACTATTTCTACCTAGAGTACCTTCTCTCACTATTTCTACCTAGAATACCTTCTCTCACTATTTCTGCCTAGAGTACCTCCTCTCACTGCTTCTACCTAGAGTACCTTCTCTCATTACTTCTACCTACAGTACCTTCTCTCACTGCTTCTACCTAGAGTACCTTCTCTCACTATTTCTACCTAGAGTACCTTCTCTCACTATTTCTACCTAGAGTACCTTCTCTCATTAATTGTAGCTAGAGTACCTTCTCTCACTGCTTCTATCTAGAGTACCTTCTCTCATTAATTCTAGCTAGAGTGGCTTCTCTTACTGCTTCTACCTAGAGTACCTTCTCTCACTACTTTTACCTAGAGTAACTTCTCTCACTGCCTCTACCTAGAGTACCTTCTCTCACTACCTCTGCCTAGAGTACATTCTCTCACTGCTTCTACCTAGAGTACCTTCTCTCACTATTTCTACCTAGATTACCTCCTCTCACTGCCTCTACCTAGAGTACCTTCTCTCGCTATTTCTACCGAGAGTACCTTCTCTCACTGCTTCTACCTAGAGTACCTTCTCTCACTACCTCTGCCTAGAGTACATTCTCTCACTGCTTCTACCTAGAGTACCTTCTCTCACTATTTCTACCTAGATTACCTCCTCTCACTGCCTCTACCTAGAGTACCTTCTCTCGTTATTTCTACCGAGAGTACCTTCTCTCACTGCTTCTACCTAGAGTACCTTCTCTCACTATTTCTACCTAGAGTACCTTCTCTCATAATTTGTAGCTAGAGTACCTTATCTCACTGCTTCTATCCAGAGTACCTTCACTCACTACTTCTGCCTAGAGTACCTTCTCTCACTACTTCTGCCTAGAGTACTTTCTCTCACGACTTCTAGCTAGAGTACTTGGAGTACCTTCTCTCACTGCTTCTAACTAGAGTACCTTCTTTCACTGCTTCTACTTAGAGGACATTCTCTCACTGTCTCTATCTTGACTCCTTCCTCTAAGTTCCTCTACCTAGAGTCCCCTTTCTCTCTGGTTATTATACAGGCTGAATTAATTCGTAGGAATAACTTGAGTATAAATATACAGAAGAATCGTTGCAAAAGTATGATGTACAAAGTATTTCAAATTTGAGTTCAGTCATCTATATACTTGAATCTTAGAGTTCAGAAAAGATTGCGTTCTCTGTCAATGAAAAAACAAAAGCCTTAGGAATTTAGTCTCGTATTCTTTTGGGCGACTCTGCACTCCAGGTTATTCAGCTCCTCGCTTGGGCCAGTGGAACTCCTGTGTTGTTAATACTGAAGAACTGTTTATCGTAGAAAGTGGATCTACCCTCCACTTTCATGGATCAAACCTTGTAGTAGAATGATTCAGAGAACCGACACGTTGATTAATTAGACACATGTGCAACTATTGGGTATCTTTGTTGAGGAAACGTTTCGTCATACAGTGGCTTCATCAGTACATACAAAGGAGAAACGTGAAGAACAGGAGGAGAATGAGGTAATTAGTCCCTCAACCTTGAGTCGATGTGGTCAGTCCATCAATCTTGAATAGAATACAGCATAAGTGCGGAGAAGTTGTTTATATACCGTAGGCAGGAGAGGTGCAGCAGTATGGACTGATGAAGCCACTGTGTGGCGAAACGTTTCCTCAATAAAGATACCCAATAGTTGCACATGTGTCTAATTTATCAATGGATCAAGCCTAACTACCTTCCATTCCACATGGGTTGTGTGACCTCTACGAGTTTACCACTTCCCAATGAATATAGTAATAATTTAGTGGCTGGATAGAAACGTTGAGTGAGGGCACACAAAACTCCATCTATTTTTTTCTGATGAAACTGTTCAACTTTTCAAGAAAAATCACTGGTTGATATATTTTTAAAATAAATTCTGTTGACCGGTGAAATATATACAGCGCTGCAGTGCAAGAAGAAGCAACGGTGTTATAAAACTTAAATATTAAATACTAGTCATATGGGTCACTGCGCGATCCAAGGAAGATATCCTCGTACTGCGTAGCCCCAGACTCTTGGGCCTCAGTGCACGTGGCTGGAATAGAACAGAGAGAGGTGGCGTAAGTTGATAATGAAGTTAAATATTAGCGTTAAGTTCTGAAGGGGAACAGAAGAGGCATTTACAAGGTATAAGGAATAAAAAGTCATAATACCGAGGTTGGAATAATATGCAAATAATCTATCCATTATTCATGGTCCTCTCATTCCTGCCCTTCATATTCTATTTTCTGTGAGTCACCACCTTCCTGGTTGCTATAAACCTCTCCTTCTATTAAAGCTGCTACTAATATTTTTATCCTTCTAAGTCAAAACAGTGATTGTTCTTGATGGCGAGGATAACTCACTCATCCAGACTCCTCTCGTCTTTAACCCTCTTGATCTCATCACGAGGACCTTTAACCATAAACTTCGGACTCTAATTTCTGTCCTCCCGACTATGAACTTGTTCAACGTTTCCATATTATCTGTCTTTCTCTACCTTATTTCTATTGTCTTCCAGAAGCTTATAAATCGGGTATTCCTCTACGTCGCATCATTTCATCTAGAGAGATCAAGGAATGGGTGGGGACTGAACCCATGGCAAGTACGTACTGAAACTCAAAGGTCATTGCGCTAACCATGAATCTTAGCCCTGGTTTTGTCTCTACAGATCCCTACTTTCTCATTACATTGTAAAATGCTCCAAACTTCAGAACACTCATGAATTAGCTTGACCTTTGTCTCATCTCCTTTCCTGTATTTTCATTGCCTCTCTTGTCTTCTGCCTAGGTGAGTTCTCTCCTAAGGGAGTTTTGCCCTGTTGTTTATTTTTGTCCTACGCCCGTGAGCCAGTAGCTCTCATACTGTGCTTCTCTCTTCTATTGTTCTTAACACTATCACCACAACTGATACTCCTATTTCTATTTCCTCACTGTTATTGCCCTCTGTCATTATTTTTGCTTTAGCTTTCCACTACTACTACTTCTGCTACCTTATTATTTCTACTTCTACCACTGCTGCACTACTACTACTACTACTATCTCCACTTTCAATACAACAAAACAAGTACTGCTACTTCAACTACTACTACTACTACTACTACTGTTGCTTTAATTGCCGCTACCACTAATATAAATACTGTTACTACTACTGCTGCTACCATACCCCCGGCCGGGATTGAACCCGCGGTCATAGAGTCTCAAAACTCCAGCCCGTCGCGTTAGCCACTAGACCAGCTAGCCACAATAAGATTCATCCAACTAGGTATATTTCTACACCATAGGAAGGTTAGCACAGGCACCACTGTGACCACAAATGCAAGTTTTTACAGACGAATCTCCAGCTAGCGTGGCCGTGACGAACTCTAGCTCAAGTCCCTTCACTGCCGTCAACATGACTCAAGAAATCGTAATGACACGATTGCAAACAAACCATATCCCGGCCGGGATTGAACCCGCGGTCATAGTGTCTCAAAACTCCAGCCCGTCCAGTTCGTCACGGCCACGCTAGCTGGAGATTCGTCTGTAAAAACTTGCATTTGTGGTCAGTGGTGCCTGTGCTAACCTTCCTATGGTGTAGAAATATACCTAGTTGGATGAATCTTATTGTGGCTAGCTGGTCTAGTGGCTAACGCGACGGGCTGGAGTTTTGAGACTCTATGACCGCGGGTTCAATCCCGGCCGGGGGTATGGTTTGTTTGCAATCGTGTCATTACGATTTCTTGAGTCACTGCTGCTACCGCTACTACTAATACTAATACTGTTGCAGTAACTGTTACTACTACAAGAGTACCAGCAATGTCCAGTGCTACTACTCAGCTGATCTTAGATTCCTGCAGCGACTGGAATCACACAGTGGAGAGGGTTTAACAGGAGATCAACAGCTGAGTGACTGTCATATTGACAGTCACAAAGAGAGCGGTACTCGAAAAACAGTCATTTCCCGTGAGATAATTGTCTCATGAATTGTGCCAGTGATTGACAGAAGTGACACAGGTCTGTAGTGGCTGAATTTTACTTTGCTCTTATTTTTGTGAACAGGGATTGCATTGCTTCTTTCCACAAAGAAAACCATACACACTGTGCTAGGCATTGCTGATAGATGAGTGTTAGAGGTGACGCTAGCTGGTCTGCATATCTACTTAGCAATCTTTGGTTCTTCTTATCTGGGCCCACAGTCTTTTCTCGGCCCGGGGATTAATGGAGGAGATATACTTCATCTTGCCTCTTTGTTACCTGTGATAACTTTGACAGTTGTTGCTGCTGGTAAAGGAAGTTCCTTAACTCTCTCCTCTCTCTCTCTCTAACCTTGGCCCTGAGCCTTAACCCTGTTCCTCTCTGTTGCAACAGTTCTCGCTCCCACCGCTGCTGGCAATTTGCTAATTTCTCACCCTCGTCTGACAGATAATTTGTTAATAGGATTATCGTTGGATTATGCAGCCGAAATTCGTCAGTTTCTGTTCCCTCAATTTCGTTTCATAAGCTGAATGATTTCTATGACGTCAATTTTGAATTTGGGGTACTTTGATGATAATTAGAAAAATTTAAATTTTTAAAGATAACATTTTACACACACACACACACACACACACACACACACACACACACACACACACACACACACACACACACACACACACACACACACACACACACACACACACACAAACACACACACACACACACAAACAAACAAACAAACAAACATAAACACATGCTTTACCTAGACTAACCAATTATTTGAGGTGTGCAGCCTCCGTTGACAGCCCAAAACTTAGTGAATATGACGCACTCCTGAGATCTATCTTCAGGAAGGCGCTGAATCTATCATTGGAAGATCACCAATGGGAATACTTCCAGTGCGACTTGGAATTAAAGTAGTGCGCAAGGCCTCCCATTTACCTTCCAGTCGCCCTGAGAGGTGTGAGAGTAGTATTACCTGCATTTCTGTACTCCCGTATTGTATGAAGTGAAATAATGAGGTGCTGTAGGAATTTACGACCACAAGTTCATCGAGGTAGCTGCAGATAGATCACATGTAGTTCCACTGGGACACCCATCATGGAGAAAGTTCATCTCCTAGCGGTGAAGCACCATATACAGGAGACTTCCATTTAGCTGTTCCTAATTCCTTATTGCGCACTCAGCTCGACCCGCAGGCTCTTCGAATTGTAGTAATAACCAAGTGACTACAGCATCAGTGACCTGTCATTTATCACAAACATACTGTCACACTCCATAACGTTTCATTAAAGACTTTACTATTCTGATCTAAAACAATCTGACACATACCTTTCGTAATTTTCTTTTCGTCGTATAAAAGAAAATGTGCCTAAGGCAAGAGACAGGAGAGGAGCGATCCTATATTTTCAGAGGCTAATCCAGTCCTATTGCATTTATATATATATATGTCGTACCGAATACGTAAAACTGGTCAATTAGCAAGAACTCATTTAAAATTAAGTCCTTTCTAAAATTTTCTCTTATACGTTTAAAGATAAATATTTTTCATTAATGTTGATGTAAAAATTGTTAATTTTGCACCAAAAGGAACTTAGAAAACTTACCTAACCTTATTATATCAAGCACAATTTATTTTAGCCTAACACAACTAAATATATTTTAGATTTGTTTACAGTAATTTAATACTAAACAAACACAGTGAAATATATTTTTTCGTTAGGTTCAGAATGATTTTGGCGAAATTATTGCATACACAATTTTTCACTTTTCCTATATGGCAAGATGAGCGTTGCTATTTAAGCCAAGATCGCAAGTTCTGCCTATTCGGCACGACATATATATATATATATATATATATATATATATATATATATATATATATATATATATATATATATACTGATCAATAACAACACTGCGCTAGCCAAGGATTCGAGCCCATGTTGTACTGGCCCGCCAATGTGAGCGAGAACCGCATGATGCCTTAACCCACAGGACCACCAAATCCTGCAAGAACCAAGCACCCAGCCAAACTAGGAGTGTTACTCTTGGTCTGAGGACATGCGGTGGTGTGGGAGCTTTCAAGCTAATTTCATTTTCATCCCTCTTTGGTGTACTAACCTTGGCTTCCAGAATGTCGCAAAAGACAACTAAAATCCCGGGAACAAGGGGCTAATAACCCTTTCTCTTATATTAATTACTAAATTAAAAAAAAACGTAAGTTTGGATGTTTGAAAGTGCAAAATAAACTTAACAGGTACTATCCTGGCCCTAAGATGCATCAGCCAATAAATATTGAATCGGTACAGGAGACATTAATAGGTAAATTTAAATTTATTTACGGTGATTTAAACGGAATAAAAT
Source organism: Cherax quadricarinatus (assembly GCF_038502225.1). NCBI lineage: Eukaryota > Metazoa > Arthropoda > Malacostraca > Decapoda > Parastacidae > Cherax > Cherax quadricarinatus. The sequence goes on from NW_027200072.1 coordinate 7,611, forward strand.
ATTATGTTTCATAAATCTGCACTTACATACACTTTTGAAATTCACTTTCCACAATCGTCGAATTATTTTGGGACACCAACTTTTCTATTGTTTGAAGCTCCTCCGCTGAGGGTAAGGAATTTATCCCAGCCATTCCAAGATACTGGGAATGGTTTCACCAACTTTGGTCATAGGACATGTAAACATGCCAGCTGTTCCAAGAATTTGGTTCTCGTTACCATATACAAGTGTTGAAAATTTGACGCCGACTCGATGAGGTGTTCTCGAGTTATGAGCAAAATAAAGTCGAAAAATGGGAGGAAGAAAAAAAAAAAATTCAGGCAATCTCTTAAGGGGCGCGAGAGTTTCCCTGTCTTATAATATCGTCTAATAACTGTCTTCTAATACCTTGTTCATGATTACTATCGCATTTCCTTTGTCTGCTTTCGTAAGGTGAAGTCCAGGATCTTTCAATAATTCATGGTATGACTTAACAAACCTTTAAGAACAATTCGCTTCAGTAGGTTTGAGTAAACGGAAGCAGACAAAGCGAATGTGACAGTAATTATGTACAAGGTAGATTATAGTGGAAAACTGAACATATTATTAGAAGACAAGGGAACTTACGCGCCCCAAAGACACTTTTTCGGGGTACTTAATTAGTTTATGACAGTTGTCGACCACAGTTGAAGGTCTCAAGAATCAACAGTTATTTGTTTGAATTTCTAATGTGGCATTAGTGTTTTTTAAAATAAAAATTAGTAATAATAATAATATTAATGTTTTCCAAAATGTCTTTACAAATAGATGAACAAATATGTTTCAGATTTAAGAAAAAATGTGAATTTGTTACATTAGGAAGAAATATAGTATATCCACAAGGCAAGCACGCGAAAGTCTATATGTTAAATGTAACACTGATTTTATTGAGTGTTCTTGTGCGACTCTCGTCAGTTTTCCCGACGATCTTTCTCGACACGAATGCGATAAAAGACACTCCTCCTATCTGTCGCCTTCTCTTTGAACAACTCACATCACAGAGGGTCTCAGACATCTCAAAATCTTTCAGATAAACACTTCTTTATTGCCACTCCCGGAAGGTAAACACAGTACCAGTGGCACACTCTTGACCGTCAATATGGCGATCACTCCGTCATGCAAGTACTCTATGGGTGAGTCAGCCTGAGTTTCAAGATTGAAGTTTCCTTCCTAAAGTTTATTTAAATACTATTAACCGGTGTGTAAAATTGTTTTGTGAATATAAATAAAGAATTCTCGTTAATTTCTTAGGCGAATTTCATGTCAATTTTACATTTAATGTTTTCTTTGAAAATGTCTATTATGTTGTTGTTACTAGATATTGTTAATAATAGATTTTCCTAGGTTGGTACTGAGGAAAAGCTAATGGAAACCATATCTAGTACCATAGTATCTACTATCATAGTATCTAGTAACACAGTATCTACTATCATAGTGTCTAGTATCATCTATTATCGAGTAACATCAAGTATCTAGTACTATAGTATTTAGTATCATCAAAGAAGTCTCTGTACCATATCTGGTACCGAGTCTTCTTTGATGATTTTGTTGAATATTACTTAAGGTGGGTAATTTAATACCTGGACTCTAATCATTTTATTTCTTAGTTCATCTGGCAAAGAGTGTAAGAGAGAGAGAGTGAGAGAGAGAAAGAGAGAGAGAAAGAGAGAGAGAGAGAGAGAGAGAGAGAGAGAGAGAGAGAGAGAGAGAGAGAGAGAGAGAGAGAGAGAGAGAGAGAGAGAGAGAGAGAGAGAGAGAGAGAGAGAGAGAGAGAGAGAGACAGACAGACAGAGAGACAGAGAGACAGAGAGAGAGAGAGAGAGAGAGAGAGAGAGAGAGAGAGAGAGACAAAGATAAAGACAGAGAGAGATACAGACAGACAGACAGACATCAACAGACAGAGGGACAGGAAGACAACAGAACTAAATCAAGCATGTCCAGATTCTGCTGCGATAATGGGAAGAATTAGCTGCAAAAGTTTCTGATAACTTTACAGGAAAGAACCCAACTTCTTGATTACTTGAAAGTTCAACATTTGTCAGAGGATTTTTCTCTCGACGTCATCAATTATGGCAGTGCAAGAAAGACGCATTGACGTGGCACTGAATATGACACCAATGAGGATATATTATCGTTCTGTTATATATATTACCTCGGTGAGTGTACGTGGTTTGCTCTGGTATATATGGCCTTGGTAAGTGAATATATATTATATATACATGTGTTGCCGAATGGTAAAACTTTGGATTTTGACTTAAATAGCAACACTCTTTTTGCCGAATAAAGCAAGCGAAAATTTGTGTATGCAATAATTTCTCAAAAATCATTCTGAGCCTAACGAACAAAAATATATTTCATCGTGTTTGTTTATTATTAAATTATTGTAACCTTATCCAAAATACATTTAGTTGAATTAAGCCAAGTTAAATTGCGCTTGTTATAATACGGTTAGGTAAGTTTTCCAAGGCTTTTTTTGGTACATAATTATTAATTTTTATAATAACATCAATAAAAAAAAAGACAAACTTTTAGAAAGCACTTAATTTTAAAAGACTCCTTGCTAATTGAACAATTTTACCTAATATATATATATATATATATATATATATATATATATATATATATATATATATATATATATATATATATATATATATATATATATATAGGGATATATATCATCCTCAGAGAAAAGAATGAACTTGCTTCAGGGAAAACTCAAGGTTCTCCCTAAAGCTGTTTGAGAATTTTCTCCTACCACCACCTATATTTAATATATATTTGATTTAAAGACAAAATACATTGAAAAAACATTCACAAAGATACAATAGAAAGTAAAACAACATAGGTAACTCAGAGCTACATCTCGAATACTTCGTCCAGCTCCCCGGCGGTGGGCCGTGTGACCAGAATGCTGCAGGCATTTCCTCTCTGGATCGCAACACTGAGTCTCTGAAAGAGGAAGCTTGTCGCTCTGTGGTCCTTGGTTTCTATGATGAGCTTTTCATACATATATATATATATATATATATATATATATATATATATATATATATATATATATATATATATATATATATATATATATATATATATATATATATATATATATATATATATATATAAATTACACTAGTAGGCCTATGGTGCCTTGTGGTCAGTTTTTCACTGGTGTGTATATGCTACATATGGTATGTACGGCACTGGATGATATGTCCTGCTGTAGTGCGTATGGTCCTGATTGGTATATGTAACTTTTGATTAAATGACACTGGTTGGATGAAGTGTTAGCTGCTGTGGTATATACGGCGTTGTCGGGTATGTATAACTGTTGTGATAAGCGTAACATGCGTTTGGCAAATGTGATACCAGAGATAATATGTAACCTGCTTTGATATATATGAACCTGGGGGTTATATGTAGCGTGCAATGACATATACGACACTTGTGGGAATAGCGCTCACTGCTGTGGTATGGCACTGCAATGTCAGTGTATTATATACAAGTCTGTATTATATACAAGACTTACACTAAGGTTTTCCAAGAGTGATCCCTTGATATCAAGGTCAAAAGTGATCAAGGTCACAATGGAATCTTTACGAAACTGACGGAGTTATTGAATAGCGCTTCATAAGATCAAGCGCAATAACAAGGAAGATTTTCTGACGATTAAACTGATTTTAAGAAGAGTGGAAGCCTTCTGTTGTTAGCAGCCTATGTGAGGCTGTTGGCTCATGTGTTCATCCTCTTGAGTAGCCTACTCACTGACTCAGGTGAAGATTCTACTCATTAATCAAGGTGAAGAGAATCCTCACTAACCAAGTCGAGGAGCTTCACTAACACAGGTGAGGAGCCTCTTCACTAACCAAGGTGAGGAGCTTCACTAACACAGGTGAGGAGCCTCTTCACTAACCAAGGTGAGAAGCTTCACTAACCCAAGTGACGAGCCAGTTCACTTGCCAAGGTGAGGAGCTTCACTAACCCAGGTAAGGAGCCTCTTCACAAACCAAAGCGAGGAGCTTCACTAACCCAGGTGAAGGGCCTCTTCACTAACCAAGGTAAGGAGCGTCACCAACCCAGGTGAGGAGCCTCTTCACTAACCAAGGTTAGGAGCTTCTCTAACCCGGTGAGGAGCCTCTTCACTAACCAAGGTAAGGAGCGTCACCAACCCAGGTGAGGAGCTTCTTCACTAACCAAGGTGAGGAGCGTCACTAACCCAGGTGAGGAGCCTCTTCACTAACCAAAGTGAGAAGCTTCACTAACCCAAGTGACGAGCCAGTTCACTTGCCAAGGTGAGAAGCTTCACTAACCCAGGTAAGGAGCCTCTTCACAAACCAAAGTGAGGAGCTTCACTACCCCAGATGAAGGGCCTCTTCACTAACCAAGGTAAGGAGCTTCACTAACCCAGGTGAGGAGCCTCTTCACTAACCAAGGTTAGGAGCTTCTCTAACCCGGTGAGGAGCCTCTTCACTAACCAAGGTGAGAAGCCTAACTAACCAAGGTGAGAAGCTTCACTAACCCCGGTAAGGAGCCTCTTCACTAACTCAGGTAAGGTGCCTGTTCACTAACCAAGTTGAGGAGCTTTACTAACACAGGTGAGGAGCCTCTTCACTAACCAAGGTGAGGAACGTCACTAACCGAGGTGAAAAGCCTCTTCACTAACCAAGGTGAGGAGCTTCACCAACCCAGGTGAGGAGCCTCTTCACTAACCAAGGTAAGGAGCGTCACTAACCCAGGTGAGTAGCCTCTTCACTAACCAAGGTGAGGAGCTTCACTAACCAAGGTGAGAAGCTTTACTAACGCAGGTAATGAGCCTCTTCACTAACCAAGGTGAAGAGCTTCACTATCCCAGGTGAGAAGCCTCTTCACTAACCAAGGTAAGAAGCTTCACTAACCCAGGTGAGGAACCTCTTCACTAAACAAGGTGAGGAGCGTCACTAACCCAGGTGAGGAGCCTCTTCACGAACCAATGTGAGAGGCTTCACTAACCCAGGTGAGGAGCCTCTTCACTAAGCAAGGTGAGGAGCTTCACTAACCCTCTTGAGGAGCCTCTTCACTAACCAAGGTGAGAAGCTTCACTAACCCAGGTGAGGAGCCTCTTCACTAACCAAGGTGAGGAGCGTCACTAACCCAGATGAGGAGCCTCTTCACTAACCAAGGTGAGAAGCTTCACTAACCCAGATGAGGAGCCTCTTCACTAACCAGGGTAAGGAGCGTCACCAACCCAGGTGAGGAGCCTCTTCACTAACCAAGGTAAGGAGCGTCACCAACCCAGGTGAGGAGCCTCTTCACTAACCAAGGTAAGGAGCTTCACTAACCCAGGTGAGGAGCCTCTTCACTAACCAAGATAAGGAGCGTCACCAACCCAGGTGAGGAGCCTCTTCACTAAACAAGGTAAGGAGCTTCACTAACCCAGGTGAGGAGCCTCTTCACTAACCCAGGTGAGGAGCCTCTTCACTAACCAAGGTGAGGAGCTTCACTAACCCAGGTGAGGAGCCTCTTCACTAACCAAGGTGAGGAGCTTCACTAACCCAGGTGAGGAGCTTCTTCACTAACCAAGGTGAGGAGCTTCACTAACCCAGGTGAAGGGCCTCTTCACTAACCAAGGTGAGAAGCTTCACTAACCCAGGTGAGGAGCTTCTTCACTAACCAAGGTGAGGAGCATCACTAACCCAGGTGAGGAGCCTCTTCACTAACCAAGGTGAGGAGCTTCACTAACCCAGGTGAGGAGCTTCTTCACTAACCAAGGTGAGGAGCATCACTAACCCAGGTGAGGAGCTTCTTCACTAACCAAGGTGAGGAGCTTCACTAACCCAGGTGAGGAGCTTCTTCACTAACCAAGGTGAGGAGCTTCACTAACCCAGGTGAGGAGCTTCTTCACTAACCAAGGTGAGGAGCTTCACTAACCCAGGTGAGGAGCTTCTTCACTAACCAAGGTGAGGAGCTTCACTAACCCAGGTGAGGAGCCTCTTCACTAACCAAGGTAAGGAGCGTCACTAACCCTGGTGAGGAACCTCTTCACTAACCAAGGTGAGAAGCTTCACTGACCCATGTGAGGAGCCTCTTCACTAACCAAGGTGAGGAGCTTCACTAACCCTGGTGAGGAGCCTCTTCACTAACCAAGGTGAGGAGCTTCACTAACCCAGGTGAGGAGCCTCTTCACTAACCAAGGTAAGGAGCGTCACTAACCCTGGTGAGGAGCCTCTTCACTAACCAAGGTGAGAAGCTTCACTAACCCAGGTGAGGAACCTCTTCACTAACCAAGGTGAGAAGCTTCACTAACCCAGGTAAGGAGCCTCTTCACTAACCAAGGTGAGGAGCTTCACTAACCCAGGTGAGGAGCCTCCTCACTAACCAAGGTAAGGAGCGTCACTAACCCTGGTGAGGAACCTCTTCACTAACCAAGGTGAGCAGCTTCACTAATCCAGGTGAGGAGCTTCACTAATCCTGGTGAGGAGCCTGTTCACTAACCAAGGTGAGGAGCTTCACTAACCCAGGTAAGGAGCCTCTTCACTAACCAAGGTGAGGAGCCTCTTCACTAACCAGTGTGAAAAGCTTCACTAACCCAGGTGGGGAGCCTCTTCACTAACCAGTGTGAAAAGCTTCACTAACCCAGGTGAGGAGCCTCTTCACTAACCAAGGTGAGGAGCGTCACTAACCCAGGTGCGGAGCCTCTTCACTAACCAAGGTGAGGAGCTTCACTAACCCAGGTAAGGAGCCTCTTCACTAACCAAGGTGAGGAGCTTCACTAACCCAGGTAAGGAGCCTCTTCACTAACCAAGGTGAGGAGCTACACTAACCCAGGTGAGGAGCTTCACTAACCCAGGAGCGTCACTAAGGTGAGGAGCTGTTCACTAACCAAGGTGAGGAGCTTCACTAAGGTGAGGAGCCTCTTCACTAACCAAAGTGAGGAGCTTCACTAACCCAGGTGAGGAGCTTCACTAACCCAGGTAAGGAGCTTCACTAACCCAGGTGAGGAGCTTCACTAACCCAGGTGAGGAGCTTCACTTACCCAGGTAAGGAGCTTCACTAACCCAGGTGAGGAGCTTCACTAACCCAGGTGAGGAGCTTCACTAACCCAGGTGAGGAGCTTCACTAACCCAGGTAAGGAGCTTCACTAACCCAGGTGAGGAGCTTCACTAACCCAGGTGATGAGCTTCACTTACCCAGGTAAGGAGCTTCACTAACCCAGATGTGGAACTTCACTAACCCAGGTAAGGAGCTTCACTAACCCAGGTGAGGAGCTTCACTAACCCAGGTGAGGAGCTTCACTAACCCAGGTGAGGAGCTTCTCTAACCCAGGTGAAGAGCTTCACTAGCCAAGTGAGGAGCCTCACTAACCAAGGTGAGGTTTTTCATAGCCGTTTGGAACGCTGTTCTATAAAAATAGGGAGTAGGTTTCCGAGATAGGTAGGTTTCGCGTCTAGAAAAATATCACTAAGTTCTTAAAATAACTTCTCTAAACGATCTTAAAAATGTTCAGATGGATTTTCGAAGTGGTTTTTCAAACGCTCTCAAAAGTATACAAACAGTTCTCGAGACCTTTTTTTTTTTCCTAAACGGCTTCAAAAATGCTCGAGTATGTTTTCAATACCATATAAAACAAATCTCGAAAATGTTATAAGTTCTCAAAAACTGTTGGTGGTGCTTCCTCGAGACCACCTCGAAAAAAAGTGTCTCGTAAATGAAAGAACAGATTTTTTGAGGCCGTGTTTTTACATGGTTACAAAAATATTCTGATAGGTTTTTGAGAGAGTTTGAAAAATCAAGTCTTGAAAATGTTGTAATGTTTGAACAAGTTTCCGAGACCATTCTGAAAAACGGTGTCAAAATTATTTTGGGTAAATTTTCGAGACCGTTTTTGCAAACAGTTTTGATAAGTCATTATAATAACGGTATAAAATACCGACTGATAAATGAGTAAGATATCTTCAACAGTTCGGTATCTTTATTTACGAATCTTTCGCCTGCACAAGTAGGCTTCTTCTGTTGAATACAGAAGTTAATATTTATGGAAACTGATGAAACAGTGGAGAGGTACAGATGACGCGAGATTAGTATATCAGCCTTAAGAAAGTAACTTTGAGGTGGTTAGTCGCTCAGCCTTCTGAAGTGTTTACCTCCATAGTCGTGAACAACGTGAAACTAAAGTATGAGAGTCAAGCTTTGCACTCAGCCAGAGGGGAGGTGCAGGAGACACGGCCTACTATTAGAAGCAGATTTTTCTCCTATCAGTTGCTCCAGCCTTACTTAGGTTCTAAATATGTTGTGGACTTCAATGCTATGTAGCTAAATGGTTCAGAGAACCGACAATTTGATAAATGAGACATCTATGCAACACTTGGGTATCTTTACTGAGGATATGTTTCTCCACACAGTGGCTTCATCAGTCCAATACAAAGGAGAACTGTGAAGATCTGAAGGAGCTTGAAGTAATCAGTTCTTCAGCCTGGAGTAGATGTAATCAGTCCATCAGTTATGGAAACATAAACAATTTACAATAAAGAAACAGGGTAATACTTAGAGCTCTTTTAGTGATAAAGACAACAATAAAGTGTTTAAGCTTTCATGTAAAATGTGTAGACAGCTTGCATAGACAGCCTATGCTGTCTGCCAGATGAGTTCATATTTCGCACCATGCTCGTGCTGCCACCTATAGGCCTATGCCACTTCAGTATGTTCACCCCGCCTGCAAGAACGACACAACCAACACATTTACAACTGGTGACAGCGGTGCCTCGCAGCAAGTGTTTGCCCAGAGAGAGGAATTAAGAGGAATGAAGTTGTCTTCACTTCATCACCCCACACAAGAAGCATCCGTCTCTCAACGAGTTATCCTGATGTCGTGTCTGCACGTTTCAGCATCCAGACACAGGTACACGCAGTATTCAGGCCGAAATTTGCCGAATTGCTTCGAGAAATATAAGTGGCGTCCCATGCCACAGCGTCCCACGCTGTTTCTCAAGTCACGTGTTCAGCGTCACTTGTATGTTTCTGCTGTTGGTTTTCAGCTCTGCACGGCTTTTTCATCAAATCAGAGGTGAGTTTGCGATGATTTCAGCATCAAGTATGGGTGTTTCTCCAAGCGGGTATCTGAGAGAGGAAGCTGTCGGGTTCCTCGCCTCACTCACACCTCACCCGCCTACCACCACACTCCACCACTATGTACTCACTCCCTCTGCTGTGTTTTCTGCTATTTTCCATGTGATTTCATTGCCAGAGCTGTGTATCAGAGTGCCCGAGGCCACTCGAAGCCACGTGGATCAGCAAGCCACGTGGATCAGCAAGCCACGTGGATCAGCAAGCCACGTGGATCAGCAAACCACATGGATCAGCAAGACACGTAGATAACGATGCCACGTGGAACAAGTCACGTAGGGTGTGGACAATGCCACGTGGATCTACAAGCCACGTGGGTTACCAAGCCAGATGTCCCAAGCCACATGCAGTAGTCTGCTGCCACATCACTCCACTGATGTCACCTCACGACGTCACCCACGACGCTGCCCGACTTCACGACGTCACGATGTATGCCTGACATCACCTCGCAATGTCACCCCATGACATCCCTCATGATGCCACTCCAGGACGTCACCTCGAGACGTCTGCCGACGTCACCTCGCGATGTCACCCCATGACATCACGACGTCAAGGATGATCGACAGTGTTAGTTTCAAAGTGAGCAGTATGTTGTGTTGTCCAGAAGATTGAGAGAAGATACATGTCATGTGTTAATTAATTCCTCTCAGTCAGTGTTCTCACATGTTCGTGTATAGTTTAGTGTCGATTTTTTCACAGAAAAGCTTTATTTGCTAGTAAGCCCTGTTGTACAGCATGTGCAGTGCAGGTGAGTGCAGTTTTCCGTGTGTCCTGTGTGGTTCTTGAGCCCAGCTGTGTGGACCACAGGTCTGTGCCCAGGCCACTGTGTTGCTGTCACCCGGTGTGATCAGCACGTTTGACAGCTGATCTTAGTCAGCCCTGAGCGTCTGAGCCTCTTGTACAGAAAGTTTTTTTGTTCGCCGTTCGTGATGTCCTGCAGAATCGTACCTGCTACGATTCCCATCGAGATTTGTTTCATTTCACCTCCAGACCCTCAGAGTGCAGTTATACAAGTCTGGGGACGCTTAGACTAACCTCTGCTATAACTCCAACTGTTAAGAGAATGACACTCGTCAAGCCGCAGTTAGGCCCTGTCGGCAGGCGATTGTCTGCCTCCTGTCACAAGCTTCATTGAGCTCCTGCACAAAGATGATGTCACTTTGACTGTTAACTCCCAGATGTTTCGCCGAGTCGTCCTTGCCACGACTTACTCCACACTCGCAGACAATGACAGCCCCAGCGACAGTACGAGTAGAGAAATGTCCTTCTGAGTTGCTTCCCAGAAGTCCTGCCCAGTTGCCAAGTATTGATGACGCCTCGAGCGCACCAACAGGTTGTGCCCCAGGTTGAGTGAAACCTGCAGCGACTCCTATGATGACTGCTTCACCGTTCCAGAGGAGACCATACCCTGTTACATCACAGCACAGCTGCAGCGATATTTCCTGTGTTGCAGTATCTGTCCAGATGCAGGAAGGCGTGCAGTGATGCCCCTCGACGCTCACTGCCTTAGACCACGATGTTTAGCACACTCCACCTGTTTTTTTCTTCCCTTTCTGTAGGAAGTTTTTTTTTCCATGTCCATGTATGTACATATATACATGTATATGTTTTTATTTTGTGTTCTGTGCCCTGAGTTTTTTTTTTTTTTACAGCCAGTCAAAGTCAGGGACGACCATGGTGGTGCGTGGCCGAGCGAATGTAGACAGTCTGTACTGTCTGCATAGACAGCCTATGCTGTCTGCCATCTGAGTTCATATATTGCGCCATGCTCGTGCTGTCACCTATAGGCCTATGCCACTTCAGTGTGCCCACCCCTGCCTCTCTCTCACTCCCTCAGCGGCCTTCACTCAGTCAACAAGACCTACACCTCTCTCCCTCGCTGGGCATGGCCCTCCTGGGCCATGAGCACTTAACACACTGTCTGTGTACCCCACGACATTGCAAATAAAGTAAGAAGCCTCCGAAGCCTTATCATTACTCCCCGCTACGAAGGACGCAATAAAGTGGTAAACACACGCCTCTCGTACCATCAACATAGTATTAATACATTCAGTATTTTCTAGTTACTGCCAGAGAACAGAATGACTGAACATTGTATGTTCTTCATTTTATTCATTCCTCCTCTGCTGCAACTAATATTTAATGAAGCTCCATTCCAATGGTGTATACATCTTGTTGTAATGCAAGGAACATCATGATGTATGACATCAACTTAATTATATAATGTGCATTGTAAACATTGAAGCTTGAAAATGATACTTTATTCTTCTGTTGTATACCTCTACCTTCCTCAGTGTTCTCTCTCAGACCACCTCCCTCACATTCATCACTTTCCTCATACTCCCTCAACCCTCTCCCTCATCCCTCTTCCTCACACTTCTCCCTCACACCAACTCTCGTACAAACTTGAACACATAATGCGCTTACAGGATTTCAAAAGAAGATATTTTACACTTCTTTCTTGTCTCTGACAGCCACGACCTTAAGAGAGGCGGCCTTGTTTTCACACCCAGTTGTAGATGTGCAAGTAATGAGCTTGCAGAGTTTTATCTGCCTCTCTCAAGATCTCATATGAGAAAGAGTTCTTGTTATTGCTCTCTGACGTGTGTCTCTCTGAGAGTGTCTGTTTGTATGTGCGTATGAATGTATGTATATAAGAACATAAGAAAGAAGGAACACTGCAACAGGCCTATTGACCCATGCGGAGCAGGTCCATGTCCCCCCCCCATATTAGACCAATGACCATCCCCACCGGATTAGCCCAATGACCCACCCAGTCTGGTCATCTCCACTCAAGGATGGAGCACTGCACCAGACCCAGCAGCACAAGCTAGTCAGGTCCACTCACACCCACCCACACCCACTCATGTATTTATCTAACCTATTTTTAAAACTACACAACGTTTTAGCCTCAATAACTGTACTCGGGAGTTTGATCCACTCATTCACAACGCTATTACCAAACCAGTGATTTCCTATATCCTTCCTCAATCTGATTTTTTCCAGCTTGAAACCATTGCTGCGAGTCCTGTCTTGGCTGGAAATTTTCAGCAAGCTATTTACATCCCCTTTATTTATTCCTGTTTTCCATTTATGCACCTCGATCATATCCCCCCTAATTCTACGCCTTCCGAGAGAGTGCAGATTTAGGGCCCTCAGTCTATCCTCATAGGGAAGATTTCTGATACATGGGATCATCTTTGTCATCCTCCTCTGTACGTTTTCCAGAGCATTTATATCCATTCTGTAATACGGTGACCAGAACTGAGCAGCATAGTCTAAATGAGGCCTAACCAAGGATATATAGAGTTGAAGAACAACATTTAGAACTTTGCATTTGTCAATATTAAGCTGCATCTGCCACTTCTCTGACCATTGCATCAGTCTATTCAAATCATCCTGGAGTGCTCTAGTGTCTTCATTAGAATGAATTGGACGGCCTATTTTGGTGTCATCAGCAAATTTGCTTATGTCGCTATTTATTCCCTCATCTATGTCGTTTATGTAAATTGTGAACGACAACGGGCCCAACACTGACCCCTGAGGAACATCGCTTGTGACGTGCCCCCATTCTGATTTCTCCCCATTTATGCAAACTCTCTGCTGTCTATTTGTCAGCCATGCCTCTACCCAGGAAAAAAATTTCTCCTCCTGTTCCATGTGCCTTAAGTTTCCTCAATAGCCTCTGATGTGGAACTCTATCGAAAGCCTTACTGAAGTCCATATACACAATATCATATTCATTACCATGATCTACCTCCTCAAACATCTTAGTGAAAATAGTTAGTAAATTCGTAAGACAGGAACGCCCCTTAGTAAAACCATGTTGAGATTCATTAATCAATCTGTGCCTGTCAAGATGGTTACGAATTGCTTCGGCAATTATTGATTCCATAAATTTTCCCACTATGGAGGTAAGGCTTATTGGTCTATAGTTCGAAGCCAAGGACCTGTCACCTGCCTTGTAAATAGGTATTACATTTGCCATTTTCCACTTATCAGGCACTATGCAAGTTTGTAGTGATATGTTAAAAAGATTAGCCAAAGGTATGATAAGTTCCTCTTCACATTCCTTTAACACCCTTGCAAACAGTTCATCAGGACCTGGGGATTTGTTAGGTTTTAGTTTCTCTATTTGTCTGAGGACCATGTCACTAGTTACCGAAATCGTACATAGTTTATTATCATCCTGTTCTACATAATCTATTATTTCAGGAATATCGCTAGTATTTTCCTGGGTGAAAACTGAGAGGAAGTAGGTATTTAGAATTTCACACATATTCTTATCACTGTCAGCGATCTGACCAGTGTTACTCTACGTGGGTCAATCTTGTCCCTAATCTTATTTCTGTATACCTGAAAGAACCCTTTTGGGTTAGTCTTTGAATCCCTTGCGACCTTACCCGCATAATCCCTTTTTACTTTCTTATTCCTTTCTTTATTTCTCTCTTTAATTGAATGTATTGATTTCTTAACTGCCCATCCCTCTTTTGATACGCCTATATATGCCTCTCTTTTGACCAATGAGATGTTTTAATCTATTGCTTATCCATTTGGGATCATTTTTGTTAGATCTAATTTCCCTACTCGGAACAAAAGTTGTCTGGGCAGCTAGAACTATGCTCTGAAAAACGTCATATTGGCAACCAAAATCACCTACCTGACCCATAGTCAGGACATCCTAATTTAGCCCACCCAGGTAATTTTTCAGTCTCATGAAGTCGGCCAAGCGAAAATCTGGGACAGAGATTTGATTGCAGTTATCTGGGTAATTCCATAATATATTGAATCTAAGTGATTTGTGATCACTTTCCCCAAGCTCATCATTAACCTCAAGATTATTAATTAGTGAATCTTTGTTGGCAAGAACAAAGTCAAACAGATAGTTTCCTCTAGTTGGCTCTGTCACAACCTGTTCTAAAAAACAATCCTGAACCGTATCGAGAAAGTCACTAGACTCAAGTTTTCCTGTCATATTGTTCCAATCAATTTGTCTAAAGTTAAAATCTCCCAATATCACAACATTTTCATATCTAGATGCCTTATGAATTTCGTCCCATAACAGCTTACTGCCCTCCCTATCAACGTTTGGGGGCCTATAAATCACACCCAGAATTAATTTGTCACGACCCTCGAGAAACTCTAGCCAAACCGATTCTGTGTTCGATGTTTCTAATCTTATATCATGTCTAAGACAACAATTTAAATTTTCTCTGACTACATCGCAACACCACCACCCTTCCTGTTGACCCTATCCGTTTGGAATAGTTTATAACCCTGTATGTTGCATTCAGGAGGCATTTCTCTATCTTTCAGGTTGAACCAGGTCTCTGTTATACCAATAATATCTATATTACCTACACTTGCAAGTTACTTAGACTCCTACTATTTGTATAGTAAACCTTGAGGGAGCTAGTCACTCGTTGCCCTCTACTATCTTTCTTTGTTTGTTGATCAATTGATTTGCCATTACTAACAACTTTATTTTGAATATTGTCTTTTAAACATATCCCTGAGGTATCCCGGTAATAACTGCTGTTTTTAACCCTAATACTGCAGCCTGATTGTTTCCCACAAACACCCATACCTCTATAATCTATCAGTTTAAATTCCTAAACAAGTCATCAGTTACCCTCTCAATTGAATTGGCTAATGCAACCACTCCATCCCCAGAGAGATGAACCCCATCCCTTGCATACATATCATGTTTGCTAAAGAATAGGTCAAAGTTATCAATGAATGGGATTGCAAGTTCCTTGCAGTACCTGTATAGCCAGCAATTTATACCAATTGTCCTAGACATCCATTCATTGCCCACTCCCTTTCTAGGCAAGATGCTACATATGACTAGGATCCCTCCCTTAGACCTAACTACTTCTATGGCTGACCTGTACTTGTCCAGCAGCTCCTCTCTCCTGCCCTTCCCAATGTCATTACCCCCAGCACTAAGACAGATAATGGGCTTGTTCCCATTACCTGCCATAATATTATCCAACTTGCTGACTATGTCACCAACACCAGCTCCAGGAAGACACACTCTCTGTCTGACCTTTCTGTCTCTGTTACAAAATGCACAGTCCATATATCTTACCTGAGAACCGCCCACTAACCACTAACCACTGAAGTACAATCGTCTTGAAGAACAGAGAATCGATTTCCTACCTTCACATCTTCTCTATTAACTCGCCTCATCGTCCTTCTTCCTGAACTGTGAACCACTTACCACTTAAAGCGGCTGCCACTATCACTGACGGTGACCATTCCTTCCTTACCAGCTAAACCCTTCTCACACTAGCTCCCAAACTCATCTATGCGACGCTTCAGCCTCCTATTTTCCTCCTGAAGAAGTAGAATCTCCTTCAACACTTGAACCTGAGATTCTAAAACAATACAACAAGCCATGGTGCTTGGTAACAGCCTACGCTAACTCCCAAGAGCTTAGGCAGGTATGACCGCAGATGACCACTGGCCTCAGTGTACTCCCACTTTTTTTTTTGTGTTTTTTTTTTTTTTTTTTTTTTTTTTTTTTTTTTTTTTTTTTTTTTTTTTCGACGGTATTCTCCCGGCCCGGGTCTTTTCCAAGTAGTGGTGACCCGGCCTTGGCTCCCTATCTGGGGAGTGTCTCAAGACTAAAGTCTCCCATGGGAGGAGGTACAGTACCTCCTCATTGTACTCCCACTGACATACATATGCATATGTATGTATGTTTGAATGTATGTCAATCTCTCTCTCTCTCTCTCTCTCTCTCTCTCTCTCTCTCTCTCTCTCTCTCTCCTTCAGACCCACATGGGAGATCAGAAACTTGGAGGGCTATGATGGAGGTGTTTACAGAATATTATATGTACATATCAAAATGTCATGAACCAAACAAAAGAGAGAAAAAAGAGATGAGCCAGCAAACTATCTGATATTTACTGCTAATACAGTTGACACAATGTAGGTGGAACAGGAAATAAGAGCGTCGCTCCTGAGTGCTAATGACCACACTCTGTGGGTTTGACGGCAGTTGCAGTGCACTGGACATCATGCTTCAGAAAAGGAAACCTGCTAGGGATGTGCTCCTGAATGTAGAGCAGTGGGAAATTCAGCTGGAAGGAAAGACAACAAATGAGATGGAGTACCCGTTGGAAAGCATGAGGCTGAGAAGAAATGCTGAATAGTAAAAGACAAATATGATAAAAAAAAACTGCTTCACGGTCATACCAAAAGAAAGACGACTGAAGAAGGAAGGAGGAGAGCTCATGAGAAAGGACAAGGAAGTCTGCGATGTGTTGAACAAATGGTTTAAAGAAGTGCTCTCACTGGTATCTGGGACATGTCTAGAGATCTGTGGAAAAGAGTATTCTGACAGGTACTGTATACTATGCACAATACTGGGAAGGAGGTGAATGAGATGGGATAGGTACCCTATACCATGGAGTCTGTGAGAGGAAGTAGACGCGCTGTCTGAGCCACTAATTAAGAAATGCAGTTAATCAAAAAACACATGACGGTGCCGAAGATCTGGAAGATGGGAAATGTATTCCACATATTTAAGAAAGGAGGGAAGGGACAGGAAATATTACACTACATACCAACATCTCTGACATACGTACCACGTAATATGATGCAGAAGATAATAAGAATGACAGTGGGAGAACACGAAGAATAGCTGTCTTTTGAGCAGTAACCAACACTGTCTTAGAGATGGCAAGTCTTGCCTTACAAGGCTGTTGAAGTTCTGCGACCAAGCAAGAGAAGTGAGACAGGAGAGAGACGGATGGGTGGATTGCATATTCTTGGACTGCAAGAAGGCATCCAGTACTTTACTTCACAAGAGACTGTGATAAAAATTTAAAGTGCAGAAGTAATAACAGTGAATGTCTATCCGGTAGATAAAATGGTACCTTAGGAGGAAATAAAGAAGAGAGAAGTCAGAATGGTGAGGAGTAACAAGCAGGGTGCAGCAAGGATCAATATTAGCATCAGTACTGCTGCT
>NW_027200073.1:0-24703 GCF_038502225.1 Cherax quadricarinatus
ACCACTGACCAGGCTGCAGCAGTGACCACTGGCCAGGCTGCAGCGGCGACCACTGGTCAGGCTGCAGCAGCGACCACTGACCAGGCTGCAGCAGCGACCACTGACCAGGCTGCAGCACCGACCACTGAGCATGCTGCAGCAGCGATCACTGACCAGGCTGCAGCAGTGACCACTGGACAGGCTGCAGGAGCGACCACTGACCAGGCTGCAGCAGCGACCACTGGCCAGGATGCAGCAGTGACCACTGACCAGGCTGCAGCAGTGACCACTGCCAGGCTGCAGGCTGACCAGCAGCGACCACTGACCAGGCTGCAGCAGCTACCACTGGTGACCAGGCTGCAGCAGCGACCACTGACCAGGCTGCAGCAGCGACCACTGACCAGGCTGCAGCAGCGACCACTGACCAGGCTGCAGCAGCGACCACTGGACCACCAGGCTGCAGCAGTGACCACTGACCAGGCTGCAGCAGCTGACCACTGACCAGGCTGCAGCAGTGACCACTGACGCAGGCTGCAGCAGCGACCACTGACCAGGCTGCAGCAGCGACCACTGACCAGGCTGCAGCCGCGACCACTGCCCAGGATGCAGGAGCGACCACTGACCAGGCTGCAGCAGCGACCACTGACCAGGCTGCAGCAGCGACCACTGACCAGGCTGCAGCAGCTACCACTGACCAGGCTGCAGCAGCGTCCCCTGACCAGGCTGCAGCAGTGACCACTGACCAGGCAGCAGCAGTGACCACTGACCAGGCTGCAGCAGCGACCACTGACCAGGCTGCAGCAGCGACCACTGACCAGGCTGCAGCAGTGACCACTGACCAGGCAGCAGCAGTGACCACTGACCAGGCTGCAGCAGTGACCACTGACCAAGCTGCAGCAGTGACCACTGGCCAGGCTGCAGCAGCGACCACTGACCAGACTGCAGCAGTGACCACTGACCAGGCTGCAGCAGCGACCACTGATCAGGCTGCAGCAGTGACCACTGTACAGGCTGCAGCAGCTACAACTGACCAGGCTGCAGCAGCGAGCACTGACCAGGCTGCAGCAGCGACCACTGACCAGGCTGCAGCGACCACTGACCAGGCTGCAGCAGCGACCACTGACCAGGCTGCAGCAGTGACCACTGACCAGGCTGCAGCAGACCACTGACCACCACTGACCAGGCTGCAGCAGCGACCACTGACCAGGCTGCAGCAGTGACCACTGACCAGGCTGCAGCAGCGACCACTGACCAGGCTGCAGCAGCGACCACTGACCAGGCTGCAGCAGCGACCACTGACCAGGATGCAGCAGCGACCACTGACCAGGCTGCAGCAGCGACCACTGACCAGGCTGCAGCAGCGACCACTGACCAGGCTGCAGCAGAGACCACTGACCAGGCTGCAGCAGCGACCACTGACCAGACTGCAGCAGCGACCACTGACCAGGCTGCAGCAGCGACCACTGACCAGGCTGCAGCAGCGACCACTGACAAGGCTGCAGCAGCGACCACTGACCAGGCTGCAGCAGCGACCACTGACCAGGCTGCAGCAGCGACCACTGACCAGGCTGCAGCAGCGACCACTGGTCAGGCTGCAGCAGCGACCACTGACCAGGCTGCAGCAGCGACCACTGGTCAGGTTGCAGCAGCGACCACTGACCAGGCTGCAGAAGCGACCACTGACCAGGCTGCAGCAGCGACAACTGACCAGGCTGCAGCAGCGACCACTGGCCAGGCTGCAGCAGTGACCACTGACCAGGCTGCAGCAGTGACCACTGACCAGGCTGCAGTAGCGACCACTGACCAGGCTGCAGCAGCGACCACTGGCCAGGCTGCAGCAGTGACCACTGACCAGGCTGCAGCAGTGACCACTGACCAGGCTGCAGCAGTGACCACTGACCAGGCTGCAGCAGCGACCACTGGCCAGGCTAGAGCGGCTACCACTGACCAGGCTGCAGCAGCGACCGCTGACCAGGCTGCAGCAGTGACCACTGACCAGGCTGCAGCAGCGACCACTGACCAGGCTGCAGCAGCGACCACTGACCAGGCTGCAGCAGCGACCACTGACCAGGCTGCAGCAGCGACCACTGACCAGGCTGCAGCAGCGACCACTGACCAGGCTGCAGCAGCGACCACTGACCAGGCTGCAGCAGCGACCACTGACCAGGCTGCAGCAGCGACCACTGACCAGGCTGCAGCAGCGACCACTGACCAGGCTGCAGCAGCGACCACTGACCAGGCTGCAGCAGCGACCACTGGTCAGGCTGCAGCAGCGACCACTGACCAGGCTGCAGCAGCGACCACTGACCAGGCTGCAGCAGCGACCACTGACCAGGCTGCAGCAGCGACCACTGGTCAGGCTGCAGCAGCGACCACTGACCAGGCTGCAGCAGTGACCACTGACCAGGCTGCAGCACCGACCACTGACCAGGCTGCAGCAGTGACCACTGGCCAGGCTGCAGCAGTGACCACTGGCCAGGCTGCAGCAGTGACCACTGGCCAGGCTGCAGTAGCGACCACTGACCAGGCTGCAGCAGCGACCACTGGCCAGGCTGCAGCAGTGACCACTGACCAGGCTGCAGCAGTGACCACTGACCAGGCTGCAGCAGTGACCACTGACCAGGCTGCAGCAGCGACCACTGACCAGGCTGCAGCAGCGACCACTGACCAGGCTGCAGCAGCTACCACTGACCAGGCTGCAGCAGCGACCCCTGACCAGGCTGCAGCAGCGACCACTGACCAGGCTGCAGCAGCGACCACTGGCCAGGCTAGAGCGGCTACCACTGACCAGGCTGCAGCAGCGACCGCTGACCAGGCTGCAGCAGTGACCACTGACCAGGCTGCAGCAGCGACCACTGGTCAGGCTTCAGCAGCGACCACTGACCAGGCTGCAGCAGCGACCACTGACCAGGCTGCAGCAGCGACCACTGACCAGGCTGCAGCAGCGACCACTGGTCAGGCTGCAGCAGCGACCACTGACCAGGCTGCAGCAGCGACCACTGACCAGGCTGCAGCAGCGACCACTGACCAGGCTGCAGCAGCGACCACTGACCAGGCTGCAGCAGCGACCACTGACCAGGCTGCAGCAGCGACCACTGACCAGGCTGCAGCAGCGACCACTGACCAGGCTGCAGCAGCGACCACTGACCAGGCTGCAGCAGCGACCACTGACCAGGCTGCAGCAGCGACCACTGACCAGGCTGCAGCAGCGACCACTGACCAGGCTGCAGCAGCGACCACTGACCAGGCTGCAGCAGCGACCACTGACCAGGCTGCAGCAGCGACCACTGACCAGGCTGCAGCAGCGACCACTGACCAGGCTGCAGCAGCGACCACTGACCAGGCTGCAGCAGCGACCACTGACCAGGCTGCAGCAGCGACCACTGACCAGGCTGCAGCAGCGACCACTGACCAGGCTGCAGCAGCGACCACTGACCAGGCTGCAGCAGCGACCACTGACCAGGCTGCAGCAGTGACCACTGACCAGGCTGCAGCAGTGACCACTGACCAGGCTGCAGCAGTGACCACTGACCAGGCTGCAGCAGCGACCACTGACCAGGCTGCAGCAGCGACCACTGACCAGGCTGCAGCAGCGACCACTGACCAGGCTGCAGCAGCGACCACTGACCAGGCTGCAGCAGCGACCACTGACCAGGCTGCAGCAGCGACCACTGACCAGGCTGCAGCAGCGACCACTGACCAGGCTGCAGCAGCGACCACTGCAGGCTGCAGCAGCGACCACTGACCAGGCTGCAGCAGCGACCACTGACCAGGCTGCAGCAGACCACGACCACTGACCAGGCTGCAGCAGCGACCACTGACCAGGCTGCAGCAGCGACCACTGACCAGGCTGCAGCAGCGACCACTGACCAGGATGCAGCAGCGACCACTGACCAGGCTGCAGCAGAGACCACTGACGAGGCTGCAGCAGCGACCACTGACCAGGCTGCAGCAGCGACCACAGAGCACGCTGCAGCAGCGACCACTGACCAGGCTGCAGCAGCGACCACTGACCAGGCTGCAGCAGCGACCACTGACCAGGCTGCAGCAGCGACCACTGACCAGGCTGCAGCAGCGACCACTGACCAGGCTGCAGCAGCGACCACTGACCAGGCTGCAGCAGCGACCACTGACCAGGCTGCAGCAGCGACCACTGACCAGGCTGCAGCAGCGACCACTGCCCAGGTTGCAGCAGCGACCACTGACCAGGCTGCAGCAGCGACCACTGACCAGGCTGCAGCAGCGACCACTGACCAGGCTGCAGCAGCGACCACTGACCAGGCTGCAGCAGCGACCACTGGCCAGGCTGCAGCAGCGACCACTGACCAGGCTGCAGCAGCGACCACTGGCCAGGCTGCAGCAGTGACCACTGACCAGGCTGCAGCAGCGACCACTGACTAGGCTGCAGCAGTGACCACTGAGCAGGCTGCAGCAGTGACCACTGACCAGGCTGCAGCAGTGACCACTTGCCAGGCTGCAGCAGTGACCACTGGTCAGGCTGCAGCAGCGACCACTGACCAGGCTGCAGCACCGACCACTGTCCAGGCTGCAGCACCGACCACTGACCAGGCTGCAGCAGCGACCACTCTCCAGGCTGCAGCAGCGACCACTGACCAGGCTACAGCAGCGACCACTGACCATGCTGCAGCAGCGACCACTGGTCATGCTGCAGCAGTGACCACTGACCAGGCTGCAGCAGCGACCACTGACCAGGCTGCAGCAGCGACCACTGACCAGGCTGCAGCAGCGACCACTGACTAGGCTGCAGCAGTGACCACTGAGCAGGCTGCAGCAGTGACCACTGACCAGGCTGCAGCAGTGACCACTTGCCAGGCTGCAGCAGCGACCACTGGTCAGGCTGCAGCAGCGACCACTGGCCAGGCTGCAGCAGCGACCACTGACCAGGCTGCAGCAGCGACCACTCTCCAGGCTGCAGCAGCGACCACTGACCAGGCTGCAGCAGCGACCACTGACCAGGCTGCAGCAGCGACCACTGGTCAGGCTGCAGCAGCGACCACTGACCAGGCTGCAGCAGCGACCACTGACCAGGCTGCAGCACCGACCACTGACCAGGCTGCAGCAGAGACCACTGACCAGGCTGCAGCAGTGACCACTGACCAGGCTGCAGCAGCGACCACTGACCAGGCTGCAGCAGCGACCACTGACCAGGCTGCAGCAGCTACCACTGACCAGGCTGCAGCAGCGACTACTGACCAGGCTGCAGCAGCGACCACTGACCAGGCTGCAGCAGCGACCACTGGCCAGGCTGCAGCAGCGACCACTGACCAGGCTGCAGCAGCGACCACTGACCAGGCTGCAGCAGCGACCACTGACCAGGCTGCAGCAGCGACCACTGACCAGGCTGCAGCAGCGACCACTGGCCAGGCTGCAGCAGCGACCACTGACTAGGCTGCAGCAGCGACCACTGACCAGGCTGCAGCAGCGACCACTGGCCAGGCTGCAGCAGTGACCACTGACCAGGCTGTAGCAGCTACCAGTGACAAGGCTGCAGCAGTGACCACTGACGAGGCTGCAACAGCGACCACTGACCAGGCTGTAGCAGCGACCACTCACCAGGCTGCAGCAGCGACCACTGACCAGGCTGCAGCAGCGACCACTGACCAGGCTGCACCAGCGTCCACTGACCATGTTGCAGGAGCGACCACTGGTCAGGCTGCAGCAGCGACCACTGACCAGGCTGCAGCAGCGACCACTGACCAGGCTGCAGCAGCGACCACTGACCAGGCTGCAGCAGCGACCACTGGTCAGGCTGCAGCAGCGACCACTGACCAGGCTGCAGCAGCGACCACTGACCAGGCTGCAGCAGCGACCACTGACCAGGCTGCAGCAGTGACCACTGACCAGGCTGCAGCAGTGACCACTGACCTGGCTGCAGCAGTGACCACTGGCCAGGCTGCAGCAGTGACCACTGGTCAGGCTGCAGCAGCGACCACTGACCAGGCTGCAGCAGTGACCAATGAAAAGGCTGCAGCAGCGACCACTGGTCAGGCTACAGCAGCGACCACTGACCAGGCTGCAGCAGTGACCACTGACCAGGCTGCAGCACCGACCACTGACCAGGCTGCAGCAGTGACCACTGGCCAGGCTACAGCAGTGACCACTGGCCAGGCTGCAGCAGTGACCACTGGCCAGGCTGCAGTAGCGACCACTGACCAGGCTGCAGCAGCGACCACTGGCCAGGCTGCAGCAGTGACCACTGACCAGGCTGCAGCAGTGACCACTGACCAGGCTGCAGCAGTGACCACTGACCAGGCTGCAGCAGTGACCACTGACCAGGCTGCAGCAGCGACCACTGACCAGGCTGCAGCAGTGACCACTGGCCAGGCTGCAGCAGCGACCACTGACCAGGCTGCAGCAGCGACCACTGACCAGGCTGCAGCAGCGACCACTGACCAGGCTGCAGCAGCGACCACTGACCAGGCTGCAGCAGTGACCACTGACCAGGCTGCAGCAGCGACCACTGACCAGGCTGCAGCAGCGACCACTGACCAGGCTGCAGCAGCTACCACTGACCAGGCTGCAGCAGCGACCCCTGACCAGGCTGCAGCAGCGACCACTGACCAGGCTGCAGCAGCGACCACTGGCCAGGCTAGAGCGGCTACCACTGACCAGGCTGCAGCAGCGACCACTGGCCAGGCTAGAGCGGCTACCACTGACCAGGCTGCAGCAGCGACCACTGACCAGGCTGCAGCAGTGACCACTGACCAGGCTGCAGCAGCGACCACTGGTCAGGCTGCAGCAGCGACCACTGACCAGGCTGCAGCAGCGACCACTGACCAGGCTGCAGCAGCGACCACTGACCAGGCTGCAGCAGCGACCACTGGTCAGGCTGCAGCAGCGACCACTGACCAGGCTGCAGCAGCGACCACTGACCAGGCTGCAGCAGCGACCACTGACCAGGCTGCAGCAGCGACCACTGGCCAGGCTGCAGCAGCGACCACTGACCAGGCTGCAGCAGCGACCACTGACCAGGCTGCAGCAGCGACCACTGACCAGGCTGCAGCAGCGACCACTGACCAGGCTGCAGCAGTGACCACTGACCAGGCTGCAGCAGTGACCACTGACCAGGCTGCAGCAGCGACCACTGACCAGGCTGCAGCAGCGACCACTGACCAGGCTGCAGCAGCGACCACTGACCAGGCTGCAGCAGCGACCACTGACCAGGCTGCAGCAGCGACCACTGACCAGGCTGCAGCAGCGACCACTGGTCAGGCTGCAGCAGCGACCACTGACCAGGCTGCAGCAGCGACCACTGACCAGGCTGCAGCAGCGACCACTGACCAGGCTGCAGCAGCGACCACTGACCAGGCTGCAGCAGCGACCACTGACCAGGCTGCAGCAGCGACCACTGGTCAGGCTGCAGCAGCGACCACTGACCAGGCTGCAGCAGCGACCACTGACCAGGCTGCAGCAGCGACCACTGACCAGGCTGCAGCAGCGACCACTGGTCAGGCTGCAGCAGCGACCACTGACCAGGCTGTAGCAGCGACCACTGACCAGGCTGCAGCAGCGACCACTGACCAGGCTGCAGCAGCGACCACTGGTCAGGCTGCAGCAGCGACCACTGACCAGGCTGCAGCAGTGACCACTGACCAGGCTGCAGCACCGACCACTGACCAGGCTGCAGCAGTGACCACTGGCCAGGCTGCAGCAGTGACCACTGGCCAGGCTGCAGCAGTGACCACTGGCCAGGCTGCAGTAGCGACCACTGACCAGGCTGCAGCAGCGACCACTGGCCAGGCTGCAGCAGTGACCACTGACCAGGCTGCAGCAGTGACCACTGACCAGGCTGCAGCAGTGACCACTGACCAGGCTGCAGCAGCGACCACTGACCAGGCTGCAGCAGCGACCACTGACCAGGCTGCAGCAGCTACCACTGACCAGGCTGCAGCAGCGACCCCTGACCAGGCTGCAGCAGCGACCACTGACCAGGCTGCAGCAGCGACCACTGGCCAGGCTAGAGCGGCTACCACTGACCAGGCTGCAGCAGCGACCACTGACCAGGCTGCAGCAGTGACCACTGACCAGGCTGCAGCAGCGACCACTGACCAGGCTGCAGCAGCGACCACTGACCAGGCTGCAGCAGCGACCACTGACCAGGCTGCAGCAGCGACCACTGACCACCAGGCTGCAGCAGCGACCACTGACCCGGCTGCAGCAGCGACCACTGACCAGGCTGCAGCAGCGACCACTGTCCAGGCTGCAGCAGCGACCACTGACCAGGCTGCAGCAGCGACCACTGACCAGGCTGCAGCAGCGACCACTGACCAGGCTGCAGCAGCGACCACTGACCAGGCTGCAGCAGCGACCACTGACCAGGCTGCAGCAGCGACCACTGACCAGGCTGCAGCAGCGACCACTGACCAGGCTGCAGCAGCGACCACTGACCAGGCTGCAGCAGCGACCACCAGGCTGCAGCAGCGACCACTGACCAGGCTGCAGCAGTGACCACTGAACAGGCTGCAGCAGCGACCACTGAGCAGGCTGCAGCGGCGACCACTGACCAGGCTGCAGCAGCGACCACTGACCAGGCTGCAGCAGCGACCACTGACCAGGCTGCAGCAGCGACCACTGACCAGGCTGCAGCAGCGACCACTGACCAGGCTGCAGCAGCGACCACTGACCAGCAGCAGACCACTGATCAGGCTGCAGCAGCGACCACTGACCAGGCTGCAGCAGTGACCACTGACCAGGCTGCAGCAGCGACCACTGGTCAGGCTGCAGCAGCGACCACTGACCAGGCTGCAGCAGCGACCACTGACCAGGCTGCAGCAGCGACCACTGACCAGGCTGCAGCAGCGACCACTGACCAGGCTGCAGCAGCGACCACTGACCAGGATGCAGGAGCTACCACTGACCAGGCAGCAGCAGCTACCACTGACCAGGCTGCAGCAGCGACCACTGACCAGGCTGCAGCAGCGACCACTGCCCAGGCTGCAGCAGCGACCACTGACCAGGCTGCAGCAGCGACCACTGACCAGGCTGCAGCAGCGACCACTGACCAGGCTGCAGCAGTGACCACTGACCAGGCTGCAGCAGTGACCACTGACCAGGCTGCAGCAGTGACCACTGACCAGGCTGCAGCAGCGACCACTGACCAGGCTGCAGCAGCGACCACTGACCAGGCTGCAGCAGCGACCACTGACCAGGCTGCAGCAGCGACCACTGACCAGGCTGCAGCAGTGACCACTGACCAGGCTGCAGCAGCGACCACTGGCCAGGCTGCAGCAGCGACCACTGACCAGGCTGCAGCAGCGACCACTGACCAGGCTGCAGCAGCGACCACTGACCAGGCTGCAGCAGCGACCACTGACCAGGCTGCAGCAGCGACCACTGACCAGGCTGCAGCAGCGACCACTGACCAGGCTGCAGCAGCGACCACTGACCAGGCTGCAGCAGCGACCACTTGCAGCAGCGACCACTCAGGCTGCAGCAGCGACCACTGACCAGGCTGCAGCAGCGACCACTGACCAGGCTGCAGCAGCGACCACTGACCAGGCTGCAGCAGCGACCACTGACCACCACTGACCAGGCTGCAGCAGCGACCACTGACCAGGCTGCAGCAGCGACCACTGACCAGGCTGCAGCAGCTACCACTGACCAGGCTGCAGCAGCGACCACGGACCAGGCTGCAGCAGCGACCACTGACCAGGCTGCAGCAGCGACCACTGGCCAGGCTGCAGCGGCTACAACTGACCAGGCTGCAGCGGTGACCACTGACCAGGCTGCAGCAGCGACCACTGACCAGGCTGCAGCAGCGACCACTGACCAGGCTGCAGCAGCGACCACTGACCAGGCTGCAGCAGCGACCACTGACCAGGCTGCAGCAGCGACCACTGACCAGGCTGCAGCAGCGACCACTGACCAGGCTGCAGCAGCGACCACTGACCAGGCTGCAGCAGTGACCACTGGCCAGGCTGCAGCAGTGACCGCTGGCCAGGCTGCAGCAGTGACCACTCGCCAGGCTGCAGTAGCGAACACTGACCAGGCTGCTGCAGCGACCACTGGCCAAGCTGCAGCAGTGACCACTGACCAGGCTGCAGCAGTGACGACTGACCAGGCTGCTGCAGTGACCACTGACCAGGCTGCAGCAGCGACCACTGACCAGGCTGCAGCAGCGACCACTGACCAGGCTGCAGCAGCTACCACTGACCAGGCTGCAGCAGCGACCACTGACCAGGCTGCAGCAGCGACCACTGACCAGGCTGCAGCAGCGACCACTGACCAGGCTGCAGCAGCGACCACTGACCAGGCTGCAGCAGCGACCACTGACCAGGCTGCAGCAGTGACCACTGACCAGGCTGCAGCAGCGACCACTGGCCAGGCTGCAGCAGCTACCACTGACCAGGCTGCAGCAGCGACCACTGACCAGGCTGCAGCAGCGACCACTGACCAGGCTGCAGCAGCGACCACTGGTCAGGCTGCAGCAGCGACCACTGACCAGTCTGCAGCGGTGACCACTGACCAGGCTGCAGCAGCTACCACTGACCAGGCTGCAGCAGCGACCACTGACCAGGCTGCAGCAGCGTCCACTGACCAGGCTGCAGCAGCGACAACTGACCAGGCTGCAGCAGCGACCACTGGTCAGGCTGCAGCAGCGACCACTGACCAGGCTGCAGCAGCGACCACTGACCAGGCTGCAGCAGCGACCACTGACCAGGCTGCAGCAGCGACCACTGACCAGGCTGCAGCAGTGACCACTGACCAGGCTGCAGCAGCGACCACTGACCAGGCTGCAGCAGCGACCACTGACCAGGCTGCAGCAGCGTCCACTGACCAGGCTGCAGCAGCGACAACTGACCAGGCTGCAGCAGCGACCACTGATCAGGCTGCAGCAGCGACCACTGACCAGGCTGCAGCAGCGACCACTGACCAGGCTGCAGCAGCGACCACTGACCAGGCTGCAGCAGTGACCACTGACCAGGCTGCAGCAGCGACCACTGACCAGGCTGCAGCAGCGACCACTGACCAGGCTGCAGCAGCGACCACTGACCAGGCTGCAGCAGCGACCACTGACCAGGCTGCAGCAGCGACCACTGACCACACTGCAGCAGCGACAACTAACCCGGCTGCAGCAGCGACCACTGACCAGGCTGCAGCAGCGACCACTGACCAGGCTGCAGCAGCGACCACTGACCAGGCTGCAGCAGCGACCACTGACCAGGCTGCAGCAGCGACCACTGACCAGGCTGCAGCAGTGACCACTGACCAGGCTGCAGCAGTGACCACTGACCAGGCTGCAGCAGTGACCACTGACCAGGCTGCAGCAGCGACCACTGGTCAGGCTGCAGCAGCGACCACTGACCAGGCTGCAGCAGCGACCACTGACCAGGCTGCAGCAGCGACCACTGACCAGGCTGCAGCAGCGACCACTGGTCAGGCTGCAGCAGCGACCACTGACCAGGCTGCAGCAGCGACCACTGACCAGGCTGCAGCAGCGACAACTGACCAGGCTGCAGCAGCGACCACTGGTCAGGTTGCAGCAGCGACCACTGACCAGGCTGTAACAGCGACCACTGACCAGGCTGCAGCAGCGACCACTGACCAGGCTGCAGCAGCGACCACTGGTCAGGCTGCAGCAGCGACCACTGACCAGGCTGCAGCAGTGACCACTGACCAGGCTGCAGCACCGACCACTGACCAGGCTGCAGCAGTGACCACTGGCCAGGCTACAGCAGTGACCACTGGCCAGGCTGCAGCAGTGACCACTGGCCAGGCTGCAGTAGCGACCACTGACCAGGCTGCAGCAGCGACCACTGGCCAGGCTGCAGCAGTGACCACTGACCAGGCTGCAGCAGCGACCACTGACTAGGCTGCAGCAGTGACCACTGAGCAGGCTGCAGCAGTGACCACTGACCAGGCTGCAGCAGTGACCACTTGCCAGGCTGCAGCAGTGACCACTGGTCAGGCTGCAGCAGCGACCACTGACCAGGCTGCAGCACCGACCACTGTCCAGGCTGCAGCACCGACCACTGACCAGGCTGCAGCAGCGACCACTCTCCAGGCTGCAGCAGCGACCACTGACCAGGCTGCAGCAGCGACCACTGACCATGCTGCAGCAGCGACCACTGGTCATGCTGCAGCAGTGACCACTGACCAGGCCGCAGCAGCGACCACTGACCACGCTGCAGCAGCGGCCACTGACCAGGCTGCAGCAGCGACCACTAACTAGGCTGCAGCAGTGACCACTGAGCAGGCTGCAGCAGTGACCACCGACCAGGCTGCAGCAGTGACCACTTGCCAGGCTGCAGCAGCGACCACTGGTCAGGCTGCAGCAGCGACCACTGGCCAGGCTGCAGCAGCGACCACTGACCAGGCTGCAGCAGCGACCACTCTCCAGGCTGCAGCAGCGACCACTGACCAGGCTGCAGCAGCGACCACTGACCAGGCTGCAGCAGCGACCACTGGTCAGGCTGCAGCAGCGACCACTGACCAGGCTGCAGCAGCGACCACTGACCAGGCTGCAGCACCGACCACTGACCAGGCTGCAGCAGAGACCACTGACCAGGCTGCAGCAGAGACCACTGGCCAGGCTGCAGTAGCGACCACTGACCAGGCTGCAGCAGCGACCACTGACCAGGCTGCAGCAGCTACCACTGACCAGGCTGCAGCAGCGACTACTGACCAGGCTGCAGCAGCGACCACTGACCAGGCTGCAGCAGCGACCACTGGCCAGGCTGCAGCGGCTACCACTGACCAGGATGCAGGAGCTACCACTGACCAGGCTGCAGCAGCTACCACTGGTGAGGCTGCAGCAGCGACCACTGACCAGGCTGCAGCAGCGACCACTGGCCAGGCTGCAGCAGCGACCACTGACCAGGCTGCAGCAGCGACCACTGACCAGGCTGCAGCAGCGACCACTGGCCAGGCTGCAGCAGTGACCACTGACCAGGCTGTAGCAGCTACCAGTGACCAGGCTGCAGCAGTGACCACTGACGAGGCTGCAGCAGCGACCACTGACCAGGCTGCAGCAGCGACCACTGACCAGGCTGCAGCAGCGACCACTGACCAGGCTGCAGCAGCGACCACTGACCAGGCTGCAGCAGCGACCACTGACCAGGCTGCAGCAGCGACCACTGGTCAGGCTGCAGCAGCGACCACTGACCAGGCTGCAGCAGCGACCACTGACCAGGCTGCAGCAGCGACCACTGACCAGGCTGCAGCAGCGACCACTGGTCAGGCTGCAGCAGCGACCACTGACCAGGCTGCAGCAGCGACCACTGACCAGGCTGCAGCAGCGACCACTGACCAGGCTGCAGCAGTGACCACTGACCAGGCTGCAGCAGTGACCACTGACCAGGCTGCAGCAGTGACCACTGGCCAGGCTGCAGCGGCGACCACTGGTCAGGCTGCAGCAGCGACCACTGACCAGGCCAGGCTGCAGCAGCGACCACTGACCAGGCTGCAGCAGCGACCACTGACCCGGCTGCCGCAGCGACCACTGCCCAGGCTGCAGCAGCGACCACTGACCAGGCTGCAGCAGTGACCACTGACCAGGCTGCAGGAGCGACCACTGACCAGGCTGCAGCAGTGACCACTGACCAGGCTGCAGCAGCGACCACTACAGGCTGCAGCAGTGACCACTGGCCAGGCTGCAGCAGTGACCACTGACCAGGCTGCAGCAGCGACCACTGACCAGGCTGCAGCAGCGACCACTGACCAGGCTGCAGCAGTGACCACTGACCAGGCTGCAGCAGTGACCACTGACCAGGCTGCAGCAGTGACCACTGACCAGGCTGCAGCAGCGACCACTGACCAGGCTGCAGCAGCGACCACTGACCAGGCTGCAGCAGCTACCACTGACCAGGCTGCAGCAGCGACCACTGACCAGGCTGCAGCAGCGACCACTGACCAGGCTGCAGCAGCGACCACTGACCAGGCTGCAGCAGCGACCACTGACCAGGCTGCAGCAGCGACCACTGGCCAGGCTGCAGCAGCGACCACTGACCAGGCTGCAGCAGCGACCACTGACCAGGCTGCAGCAGTGACCACTGACCAGGCTGCAGCAGCGACCACTGGTCAGGCTGCAGCAGCGACCACTGACCAGGCTGCAGCAGCGACCACTGACCAGGCTGCAGCAGCGACCACTGGCCAGGCTGCAGCAGCGACCACTGGACCAGGCTGCCGCAGCGACCACGGACCAGGCTGCAGCAGCGACCACTGACCAGGCTGCAGCAGCGACCACTGACCAGGCTGCAGCAGCGACCACTGACCAGGCTGCAGCAGTGACCACTGACCAGGCTGCAGCAGTGACCACTGACCAGGCTGCAGCAGCGACCACTGACCAGGCTGCAGCAGCGACCACTGACCAGGCTGCAGCAGCGACCACTGACCAGGCTGCAGCAGTGACCACTGACCAGGCTGCAGCAGTGACCACTGACCAGGCTGCAGCAGCGACCACTGACCAGGCTGCAGCAGCGACCACTGACCAGGCTGCAGCAGCGACCACTGACCAGGCTGCAGCAGTGACCACTGACCAGGCTGCAGCAGCGACCACTGACCAGGCTGCAGCAGCGACCACTGACCAGGCTGCAGCAGCGACCACTGACCAGGCTGCAGCAGCGACCACTGACCAGGCTGCAGCAGCGACCACTGACCAGGCTGCAGCAGCGACCACTGACCAGGCTGCAGCAGCGACCACTGGTCAGGCTGCAGCAGCGACCACTGACCAGGCTGCAGCAGCGACCACTGACCAGGCTGCAGCAGCGACCACTGACCAGGCTGCAGCAGCGACCACTGGTCAGGCTGCAGCAGCGACCACTGACCAGGCTGCAGCAGCGACCACTGACCAGGCTGCAGCAGCGACCACTGACCAGGCTGCAGCAGCGACCACTGGTCAGGCTGCAGCAGCGACCACTGACCAGGCTGCAGCAGTGACCACTGACCAGGCTGCAGCACCGACCACTGACCAGGCTGCAGCACCGACCACTGAGCATGCTGCAGCAG
Source organism: Cherax quadricarinatus (assembly GCF_038502225.1). Lineage (NCBI taxonomy): Eukaryota > Metazoa > Arthropoda > Malacostraca > Decapoda > Parastacidae > Cherax > Cherax quadricarinatus. The sequence continues at coordinate 14,947 of NW_027200073.1, forward strand.
CGATCACTGACCAGGCTGCAGCAGTGACCACTGGACAGGCTGCAGGAGCGACCACTGACCAGGCTGCAGCAGCGACCACTGGCCAGGATGCAGCAGTGACCACTGACCAGGCTGCAGCAGTGACCACTGACCAGGTTGCAGCAGTGACCACTGACCAGGCTGCAGCAGCGACCACTGACCAGGCTGCAGCAGCGACCACTGACCAGGCTGCAGCAGCTACCACTGACCAGGCTGCAGCAGCGACCACTGACCAGGCTGCAGCAGCGACCACTGACCAGGCTGCAGCAGCGACCACTGGCCAGGCTGCAGCAGCGACCACTGACCAGGCTGCAGCAGCGACCACTGACCAGGCTGCAGCAGTGACCACTGACCAGGCTGCAGCAGCGACCACTGGTCAGGCTTCAGCAGCGACCACTGACCAGGCTGCAGCAGCGACCACTGACCAGGCTGCAGCAGCGACCACTGACCAGGCTGCAGCAGCGACCACTGACCAGGCTGCAGCAGCGACCACTGACCAGGCTGCAGCAGCGACCACTGACCAGGCTGCAGCAGCGACCACTGACCAGGCTGCAGCAGCGACCACTGACCAGGCTGCAGCAGCGACCACAGACCAGGGTGCAGCAGCGACCACTGATCAGGCTGCAGCAGCGACCACTGACCAGGCTGCAGCAGCGACCACTGACCAGGCTGCAGCAGCGACCACTGACCAGGCTGCAGCAGCGACCACTGACCAGGCTGCAGCAGTGACCACTGACCAGGCTGCAGCAGCGACCACTGACCAGGCTGCAGCAGCGACCACTGACCAGGCTGCAGCAGCGACCACTGACCAGGCTGCAGCAGCGACCACTGACCAGGCTGCAGCAGCGACCACTGACCAGGCTGCAGCAGTGACCACTGACCAGGCTGCAGCAGTGACCACTGACCAGGCTGCAGCAGTGACCACTGGCCAGGCTGCAGCAGCGACCACTGGTCAGGCTGCAGCAGCGACCACTGACCAGGCTGCAGCAGCGACCACTGACCAGGCTGCAGCAGCGACCACTGACCAGGCTGCAGCAGCGACCAGCAGTGACCACTGACCAGGCTGCAGCAGCTGACCACTGACCAGGCTGCAGCAGTGACCACTGACCAGGCTGCCAGGCTGCTGCAGCAGCGACCAGGCTGCAGCAGCGACCACTGACCAGGCTGCAGCAGCGACCACCAGGCTGCAGCAGCGACCACTGACCAGGCTGCAGCAGCGACCACTGACCAGGCTGCAGCAGCGACCAGGCTGCAGCAGCGACCACTGACCAGGCTGCAGCAGCGACCAGGCTGCAGCAGCGACCACTGACCAGGCTGCAGCAGCGACCACTGAGGCCAGGCTGCAGCAGCGACCACTGACCAGGCTGCAGCAGCGACCACTGACCAGGCTGCAGCAGCGACCACTGACCAGGCTGCAGCAGCGACCACTGACCAGGCTGCAGCACCGACCACTGACCAGGCTGCAGCAGCGACCACTGGCCAGGCTGCAGCAGTGACCACTGACCAGGCTGTAGCAGCTACCAGTGACCAGGCTGCAGCAATGACCACTGACGAGGCTGCAGCAGCGACCACTGAGCAGGCTGTAGCAGCGACCACTGACCAGGCTGCAGCAGCGACCACTGACCAGGCTGCAGCAGCGACCACTGACCAGGCTGCAGCAGCGACCACTGACCAGGCTGCAGCAGCGACCACTGACCAGGCTGCAGCAGCGACCACTGACCAGGCTGCAGCAGCGACCACTGACCAGGCTGCAGCAGCGACCACTGACCAGGCTGCAGCAGCGACCACTGGTCAGGCTGCAGCAGCGACCACTGACCAGGCTGCAGCAGCGACCACTGACCAGGCTGCAGCAGCGACCACTGACCAGGCTGCAGCAGTGACCACTGACCAGGCTGCAGCAGTGACCACTGGCCAGGCTGCAGCAGTGACCACTGGTCAGGCTGCAGCAGCGACCACTGACCAGGCTGCAGCAGTGACCACTGACCAGGCTGCAGCAGCGACCACTGACCAGGCTGCAGCAGCGACCACTGACCAGGCTGCAGCAGCGACCACTGACCAGGCTGCAGCACCGACCACTGACCAGGCTGCAGCAGAGACCACTGACCAGGCTGCAGCAGTGACCACTGACCAGGCTGCAGCAGTGACCACTGACCAGGCTGCAGCACCGACCACTGACCAGGCTGCAGCAGCGACCACTGGCCAGGCTGCAGCAGTGACCACTGACCAGGCTGCAGCAGCGACCACTGACCAGGCTGCAGCAGTGACCACTGACCAGGCTGCAGCAGCGACCACTGACCAGGCTGCAGCAGCGACCACTGACCAGGCTGCAGCAGCGACCACTGACCAGGCTGCAGCAGCGACCACTGACCAGGCTGCAGCAGCGACCACTGACCAGGCTGCAGCAGCGACCACTGACCAGGCTGCAGCAGTGACCACTGACCAGGCTGCAGCAGCGACCACTGACCAGGCTGCAGCAGCGACCACTGACCAGGATGCAGCAGCGACCACTGACCAGGATGCAGCAGCGACCACTGACCAGGCTGCAGCAGCGACCACTGACCAGGCTGCAGCAGCGACCACTGACCAGGCTGCAGCAGCGACCACTGACCAGGCTGCAGCAGCGACCACTGACCCGGCTGCGGCAGCGACCCCTGACCAGGCTGCAGCAGCGACCACTGACCAGGCTGCAGCAGCGACCACTGACCAGGCTGCAGCAGCGACCACTGACCAGGCTGCAGCAGCGACCACTGACCAGGCTGCAGCAGCGACCACTGACCAGGCTGCAGCAGCGACCACTGACCAGGCTGCAGCAGCGACCACTGACCTGGCTGCAGCAGCGACCACTGACCAGGCTGCAGCAGCGACCACTGACCAGGCTGCAGCAGCGACCACTGGTCAGGTTGCAGCAGCGACCACTGACCAGGCTGCAGAAGCGACCACTGACCAGGCTGCAGCAGCGACAACTGACCAGGCTGCAGCAGCGACCACTGGTCAGGTTGCAGCAGCGACCACTGACCAGGCTGTAACAGCGACCACTGACCAGGCTGCAGCAGCGACCACTGACCAGGCTGCAGCAGCGACCACTGGTCAGGCTGCAGCAGCGACCACTGACCAGGCTGCAGCAGTGACCACTGACCAGGCTGCAGCACCGACCACTGACCAGGCTGCAGCAGTGACCACTGGCCAGGCTACAGCAGTGACCACTGGCCTGGCTGCAGCAGTGACCACTGGCCAGGCTGCAGTAGCGACCACTGACCAGGCTGCAGCAGCGACCACTGGCCAGGCTGCAGCAGTGACCACTGACCAGGCTGCAGCAGCGACCACTGACTAGGCTGCAGCAGTGACCACTGGTCCAGGCTGCAGCAGCGACCACCGGGACCAGGCTGCAGGCAGCGACCACTGGACCAGGCTGCAGCAGCGACCACTCTGGCCAGGCCTGCAGCAGCGACCACCGGAGGCCAGGCTGCAGCAGCGACCACTTGGGACCAGGGCTGGGCAGCAGTGACCACTTGGTCCAGGCTGCAGCAGCGACCACCTGGGTCCAGGCTGCAGCAGCGACCACCGACCAGGCTGGCCAGGCACCGACCACCGACCAGGCTGCAGCCACCGACCAGGCTGACCAGGCTGGCAGCGACCACCGGCCAGGCCTGCAGCAGCGGACCACTGGACCAGGCTGCTGGAGCAGCGACCATTCCGGACCATGGCTGGCAAGCAGCCGACCACTGGTCCATGCTGGGCCAGCAGCGACCACCGAATTGGCCAGCTGCAGCAGCCGACCACTGGACCAGGCTGCAGCAAGCGACCACCGACCAGGCTGCAGCAGCGACCACCGGATCTCCGGCTTGCAGCCAGTGACCACTGAGCAGGCTGCAGCCAGTGACCAACCGACCAAGGCTGCAGCAGTCACCAACTTCGGCCAGGCTGCAGCAGCCGACCACTGGTCCAGGCTGTAACAGCGACCACTGGCCAGCTGCAGGAGCCGACCAACCGGACCAGGCTACAGGCAGCGACCACCTGGCCAGGCTGGCAGTGACCACTGGACCAGCTGCGGCACCACTGGACCAGGCTGCAGCAACGACCACCGACCAGGCTCGGCCAGCAGTGACCACCGGTCAGGCCGCAGCAGCCGACCATTGGGCCAGGCCGCAAGCAGCGACCACCGGCTGGCCAGGCCTGCAGCACCGACCACCGGACCAGGCTGCAGCAGTCCACCATCCGGACCAGGCTGGGCAGCAGCGACCACCGACCAGGCCGCGCCAGTGGACCACTGGTCAGGCTGTGCAGCACAGACCACCGGGCCAGGCTGCGGCCAGAGACCCTGGCTGCGGCTGCAGCAGCTGACCACTGGACCAGGCTGCAGCACTGACCACTTGGACCAGGCTGCAGCAGCGACCACCGACCAGGCTGCAGCAGCCGGACCACTGGTTGCGGCTGCAGCAGCGACCACTGGACCAGGCTGCAGCAGCGACCACTGGACCAGGCCTGCAGCACCGACCACTGGCCAGGCTGGCCAGGGCAGTGACCACCGGCCAGGCCGTAGCGAACCACTCTTACCAGGCTGCAGCAGTGACCACGGACCAGGCTGCGGCCAACGGACCACTGAACAGGCTTTAGCAGCGGATCACTGGACCAAGGGCTGCAGCACCGACCACTGACCAGGTTGCAGGGCCAGCGGACCACTGACCAGGCTGCAGCAGTAACCATTTTCTGGGACCAGGCTGCAAGCAGCGAACCACCGGACCGAGGCTGCAGCAGCGACCACCGGACCAGGCCGCTGAGGCAGTGACCACCGACCAGGCTGCCAGGCCAGCGGACCACTGGCCAGGCCAGAGCGGCTACCACTGGACCGCTGCAGCCAGCGGACCAAACCGACCAGGCTGCAGCAGTGACCACCTGGACCAGGCTACAGCAGCGACCACTGGTCAGGGCCTGTAGCCAGGCACCACTGACCAGGCTGCAGCGAACCACTGGACCAGGCTGCAGCAGCGACCACTGGCCGAGGCTGCAGCAGCGACCAACCGGACCAGGCTGCAGGCCAGGCCGACCACCGACCAGGCCGCAGCACCACCGGGACCAGGCTGCAGCAGCGACCACTCGGTCCAGGGCCTGCAGCAGCGACCACCGGACCAGGCTGCAGCAGACCACCACTGGACCAGGCCTGGCAGCAAGCGACCACCTGGACCAGGCTTGCAGCAGTGGGACCACTCGGGACCAGGCTGCAGCAGCGACCACTGGACCAGGCTGCAGCCAGCGACCACTGGGCCAGGCTGCAGCGACCACTGGTCCAGGGCTGCGCAGCAGCGAACCACTGGACCGAGGGCTTGCAGAAAATTCAACTGGACCGTTTTGCAGCCACTGGACCACTGGCCAGGCAGCAGCAGCACTTCCACTGGTCCAGCCGCAGCAGCGACCACTCGGGACCAGGCCGCAGCGACCACTGACCAGCCTGCTGCAGCTGACCACTCGGCCAGGCTGCAGCAGCGGACCACCTGACCAGGGCTACAGCAGCGACCACCGACCATGGCCAGCAGCAGCGACCACCTGGCTCCAGGCTGCAGCAGCGACCACCTGGACCAGGCTGCAGCAGCAACCAACCTGACCAGGCTCGCAGCAGCGACCACCACTGACCAGGCTGGCCAGCAGCGACCACCTGGATCCAGGGCTGGGCAGCAGTGACCACTTGGACCAGGCTGCAGCAGCGACCACCTGGACCAGGCTGCAGCAGCGACCACCTTGGCCAGGCTACAGCAGCGACCACTCCGGTCCAGGCTGCAGCAGGGACCACCTGACCAGCGGCCAGGCCAGTGGACCATCGACCAGGCCGCAGCAAGCGACCACAGGACCAGGCTGCAGCAGCGACCACCTCGGACCCGAGGGCTACCAGCAGTGACCACCGACCAGGCCTGCCAGGCCAGTGACCACCGACCAGGCTGCTGCAGTGACCAACTGGCCAGGCCTGCAGCAGCTGACCACTGGTCCAGGCTAGTAACAACGACCACTGACCAGGCTGCAGCAAGTGGACCACCGACCGGGCTGGCAGCAGCGACCATTGGGCCGGGCTGGCCAGCCGACTACCGGTCAGGCTGCAGCAGCCGACCACCGGTCCATGGGCCTGCGGCAGCGACCACCGGACCAGGCTACAGCAGCGACCACCGGACCAGGCTGCTAACAGCGACCACTGGACCAGGGCCTGGCAGCAGCCGATCCACTCGGACCAGGCTGCAGCACTGACCACCTGAGGCCAGGCTGCAGCAGCCGACCACTTCGGACCAGGCTTGCAGCACTGACCTCCACTGGTCCAGGCTGCAGCAGCCGACCACCTGGCCAGGCCTGCAGCACCGACCATTTCGGACCAGGCCGGCTGCACCGACCACTGACCGTACTGCAGGCCAGCGGACCACTCTCCAGGCTGTAGCAGCGACCACCTGGACCAGGCCTACAGCAGCGACCACCGTACCATGGCTGCAGCAGCGACCTTACCTGGTCCATGGCTGCAGCAGTGACCACCTGGACCAGGCCGCGCCAGCAGTGGCCACTGACCAGGCTGGCCAGGCAGCGACCACTGACCAGCCGCAGCCAGTAACCACCGGAGGCCAGGCAGCAGCGACCACCTGGACCAGGGCTGCAGCAGTGACCACTGACCAGGCTGCAGGCCAGTGGACCACTTGCCAGGTTGCAGCAGCACCACTGGTCCAGGACTGCAACAGCGACCACCTGGCCAGGCTTCTCGCAGCAGCGCGACCACTGGACCAGGCCTGGGCAGCAGCGACCACTGGCCAGGCTGCAGCCAGTGGACCACTGACCAGGCTGCAGCAGTGACCACTGGACCAGGCCTACAGCAGCGACCACCGACCAGGCTGGGCAAGCAGGTTGACCACCTGGTCCAGGGCTGCAGCAGCGACCACCTGGCCAGGCTGCAGCAGCGACCACCGGCCAGGCTGCAGCAGCGCCGACCACCGGACCAGGCTGCAGCAGTCACCACCGGACCAGGCCGCAAGCAGCGACCACTGACCAGGCTGCAGCAGCGACCACCTGGTCCGTGGCCTGCAGCAGCGACCGACCTGACCAGGCTGCGGCAGAGGACCACTGGCCAGGCTGTAGCCAGCGACTACCGACCAGGCCTGCAGCAGCGGACCACCGACCAGGCCTGCAGAAGCGACCACCTGGACCAGGACCGCAGCAGCGACCACCGACCAGGCTGCAGCAGCGACCACTAGCCGGGCTGCAGGCAGCGGCCACTGGCCAGGCTGCAGCAGTGACCACCTGGACCAGGCCTGCAGCACCGGACCACTGGACCAGGCCTGCAGCAGCGACCACTGGTCCAGGCTGCAGCAGTGACCACCTGGACCAGGCTGCAGCGCAGCGACCGCCACTGGCCAGGCTGCAGCAGTGAACCACTGGACCAGGGCCTGCAGCACCGACCGACCACCAGGCCAGGCTTGCAGCAGCGACCATCGACCAGGCTGCAGCAGCGACCCCACTGGCCAGGCCTGCAGCAGCGACCACTGACCAGGCCGGCCAGCGGACCATCGACCAGGCTGCAGCAGCACCACCGACCAGGCCTGCAGCAATGACCACCGACCAGGCTGCAGGCCAGGCGACCACTGACCAGGCCGCGGCAGCCAATCCACCGACCAGGCTGCAGCAGCGACCACCTGGTCCAGGCCGCCAGCAGCGACCACTGGCCAGGGCTGCAGCAGCGACCACTTCACCAGGCTGCAGCAGCCACCACCTGACCAGGCCTGCAGCAGCGACCACCTCTGCCAGGCCTGCAGCAGCGACCACCGAACCGGTCCAGGCCAAGATAGCGACCACTGGACCAGGCTACAGCAGCGACCAACTGACCAGGCTGCAGCAGCGACCACCGACCACCTGGCCAGGCAGCGACCACCGACCAGGCTGCAGCCACTGGACCACCGGCCAGGCTTGGGCAGCAGTGAACACTGGCCAGGCCACCAGGCCAGTGGACTACCGACCAGGCTGCAGCATTGACCACTTCCGGGCTGCGGGCTTCGCAGCAGCGCTTAATTCCACTGGTTCCAGGCTGCAGCAGCGACCACCGACCAGGCCTGCAGGCAGTGACCATTGACCGCTTTCGCAGCCAGTGACCACTTGGCCAGGCTGCAGCAGCGACCACTGGCCAGCTGGCAGCGACCACCGGACCAGGCCGCAGCAGCGACCACTGGACCTCCAGGGCTGCAGCAGCGACCATCTCGGCCAGGCCTGCAGCAGCGGACGAACTGGACCTCCAGGCCGCAGCAGCGACCACCTGGACCAGGCTGCAGCAGCGACCACTGGTCAGGCTGCAGGGCAGCCGACCATCCGGACCAGGCTGCAAGCAGCGACCACTGGCCAGGCTGCAGCAAGCGGACCACTGGACCAGGCTGCAGCAGCGACCACTGGACCAGGCCTGCATCAGCGAACCACCGAGGCCAGGCTGCAGTGACCAGCCGACCAGGCTGGCCAGGATTCACCGCCAGGCTGCAGCAGTGAACCACTGGTCCAGGCCTGCAGCAGCGACCACCGACCAGGCTGCAGCAGCCGACCATCCGGACCAGGCTGCAGCACCGACCACCGACCAGGCTGCCAGGGCCAGCGACCACCGAACAGGCCGCAGTGACCACCTGGTCCAGGGCTGCAGCAAGCGACCACCGGCCAGGCTTGCAGCAGCGACCACCGGACCAGGCCTGCAGCAAGCGACCACTGGCCAGGCTGCAGGTGACCACCGACCAGGAAGGCTGCAGCAGTCAACCACTGGACCAGGCTGCAGCAGCGACCACTCAACCAGTCTGCAGCAGCGATCCACTTGGTCCAGGCCGCTAGCAGCGACCATCTGGACCAGGCTGCAGCAGCCGACCACCGGTGGCCATGGCCTGGGCAGCAGCGATCCACTGGACCAGGCTGCAGCAGCGACCACCTGGACCAGGCCTGGCAGCAGCGGCCACCTGACCAGGCCGCAGCAGCGACCACCGACCAGGCTGCAGAAGTGACCACTGAGGCCAGAAGGCCTGCAGCAGCGACCACCGACCAGGCGCCGCAGCAGTCGACCACTTGGCCAGGCTGCAGCAGCGACCACCGGTCCCAGGTTGCAACAGCGACCACCTGGGCTGTAGCTGCAGGCAGCGACCACTGACCAGGCTGCCGGCCAGCCGACCACCGGCCAGGCTGCAGCAGTGACCATTTCTCGGACTGCGGCTGCAGCAGTGACCACCTGACCAGGGCTGCAGCAACGGACCACCGACCAGGCTGCAGCAGTGACCACCGCCGGGTCCAGGCTGCAGCAGCGATCCACTGGCCAGGCTGCAGCAGCGGGATCCACCGGCCAGGCCGCAGCAGCGACCACCGACCAGGCCGCAGTGGACCACCGACCCGTGGCTGCAGCAGCGACCACCGACCAGGCTGCAGGCCAGTGGACCACTGGTCGGGCAGCAGACCACCACTGGCCAGGCTGGTAGGCAGACACCTACTGGCCATGCTGCAGCAGCGACCAGCCGACCAGGCAAGGCAGCAGCGACCACTGGACCAGGCCTGCAGCAGCCGACCACCTGGACCAGGCTGGCCAGCAGCGACCACTGGTCCAGGCTTGCAGGGCAGCCGACCACTGGACCCCTAGGCTGCAGCAGTCCACCACCTGACCAGGCTGGTGCAGCACCGACCACCGGCCAGGCTAGGCTGCAGCACCGACCACCGGCCAGGCTGCAGCACCGACCACTGGCCAGGCTGCAGCACCGACCACCGG
>NW_027200074.1:0-20000 GCF_038502225.1 Cherax quadricarinatus
CACATCTCCTGAAGCGCACATCAACAGAATAACTGCTGCAGCATATGAGCACCTAGCAAACCTCCTCATAACAGCATTCCTACATCTTAATAAGGAATCGTTCAGGACCTTGTACACCGTGTACGTTAGGCCCATATTGGAGTATGCGGCACCAGTTTGGAACCCACACCTAGCCAAGCACGTAAAGAAACTAGAGAAAGTGCAAAGGTTTGCAACAAGACTAGTCCCAGAGCTAAAAGGTATGTCCTACGAGGAGAGGTTAAGGGAAATCAACCTGACGACACTGGAGGACAGGAGAGAGAGGGGGGACATGATAACGACATACAAAATACTGAGAGGAATTGACAAGGTGGACAAAGACAGGATGTTCCAGAGATTGGACACAGTAACAAGGGGACACAGTTGGAAGCTGAAGACACAGATGAATCTCAGGGAAGTTAGGAAGTATTTCTTCAGCCACAGAGTAGTCAGGAAGTGGAATAGTTTGGGAAGTGATGTAGTGGAGGCAGGATCCATACATAGCTTTAAGCAGAGGTATGATAAAGCTCACGGCTCAGGGAGAGTGACCTAGTAGCGATCAGTGAAGAGGCGGGGCCAGGAGCTCGGACTCGACCCCCGCAACCTAAACTAGGTGAGTACAACTAGGTGAGTACACACACACATAAACACACTTACACACACACACACTTACTCGCACACACACACACACACACACTCACACACACACACACACACACACACACACACACACACACACACACACACTAACACACTCACACTCACACTCGTCAACCTCTACAAAATCATTAACATATTTCACACTATGATACAGAAAATAACAAGATATCACAGGTTAAATTACAGGGTAAAAGGAAAAGTTCCAGACCTCGTTTATAGCCATACGACGATACAACACAATCAGATTTGATCCGAGGAAGGCGTGGGTAGCTCGAGTTCCTAGGATCAGGAGCCCATCACACGCACCAAGGTAACCTCTGAAGTGTGTGTGTACTCACCTAGTTGTACTCACCTAGTTGAGGTTGCGGGGGTCGAGTCCGAGCTCCTGGCCCCGCCTCTTCACTGATCGCTACTAGGTCACTCTCCCTGAACCGTGAGCTTTATCATACCTCTGCTTAAAGCTATGTATGGATCCTGCCTCCACTACATCGCTTCCCAAACTATTCCACTTACTGACTACTCTGTGGCTGAAGAAATACTTCCTAACATCCCTGTGATTCATCTGTGTCTTCAGCTTCCAACTGTGTCCCCTTGTTACTGTGTCCAATCTCTGGAACATCCTGTCTTTGTCCACCTTGTCAATTCCTCTCAGTATTTTGTATGTCGTTATCATGTCCCCCCTATCTCTCCTGTCCTCCAGTGTCGTCAGGTTGATTTCCCTTAACCTCTCCTCGTAGGACATACCTCTTAGCTCTGGGACTAGTCTTGTTGCAAACCTTTGCACTTTCTCTAGTTTCTTTACGTGCTTGGCTAGGTGTGGGTTCCAAACTGGTGCCGCATACTCCAATATGGGCCTAACGTACACGGTGTACAGGGTCCTGAACGATTCCTTATTAAGATGTCGGAATGCTGTTCTGAGGTTTGCTAGGCGCCCATATGCTGCAGCAGTTATTTGGTTGATGTGCGCTTCAGGAGATGTGCCTGGTGTTATACTCACCCCAAGATCTTTTTCCTTGAGTGAGGTTTGTAGTCTCTGACCCCCTAGACTGTACTCCGTCTGCGGTCTTCTTTGCCCTTCCCCAATCTTCATGACTTTGCACTTGGTGGGATTGAACTCCAGGAGCCAATTGCTGGACCAGGTCTGCAGCCTGTCCAGATCCCTTTGTAGTTCTGCCTGGTCTTCGATCGAGTGAATTCTTCTCATCAACTTCACGTCATCTGCAAACAGGGACACCTCAGAGTCTATTCCTTCCGTCATGTCGTTCACAAATACCAGAAACAGCACTGGTCCTAGGACTGACCCCTGTGGGACCCCGCTGGTCACAGGTGCCCACTCTGACACCTCGCCACGTACCATGACTCGCTGCTGTCTTCCTGACAAGTATTCCCTGATCCATTGTAGTGCCTTCCCTGTTATCCCTGCTTGGTCCTCCAGTTTTTGCACCAATCTCTTGTGTGGAACTGTGTCAAACGCCTTCTTGCAGTCCAAGAAAATGCAATCCACCCACCCCTCTCTCTCTTGTCTTACTGCTGTCACCATGTCATAGAACTCCAGTAGGTTTGTGACACAGGATTTCCCGTCCCTGAAACCATGTTGGCTGCTGTTGATGAGATCATTCCTTTCTAGGTGTTCCACCACTCTTCTCCTGATAATCTTCTCCATGATTTTGCATACTATACATGTCAGTGACACTGGTCTGTAGTTTAATGCTTCATGTCTGTCTCCTTTTTTAAAGATTGGGACTACATTTGCTGTCTTCCATGCCTCAGGCAATCTCCCTGTTTCGATAGATGTATTGAATATTGTTGTTAGGGGCATTGTGTGTGTGTGTGTGTGTGTGTGTGTGTGTGTGTGTGTGTGTGTGTGTGTGTGTGTGTGTGTGTGTGTGTGTGTGTGTGTGTGTGTGTGTGTGTGTGTGTGTGTGTGTGTGTGTGTGTGTGTGTGTGTGTGTGTGTGTACTCACCTAATTGTACTCACCTAATTGTGGTTGCAGGGGTCGAGACTCAGCTCCTGGCCCCGCCTCTTCACTGATCGCTACTAGGTCCTCTCCCTCTCTGCTTCCTGAGCTTTGTCATACCTCTTCTTAAAACTATGTATGGTTCCTGCCTCCACTACTTCACTTGCTAGGCTATTCCACTTCCTGACGACTCTATGACTGAAGAAATACTTCCTAACGTCCCTGTGACTCGTCTGAGTCTTCAGCTTCCAATTGTGACCCCTTGTTTCTGTGTCCCCTCTCTGGAACATCCTGTCTCTGTCCACCTTGTCTATTCCCCGCAGTATCTTGTATGTCGTTATCATGTCTCCCCTGACCCTTCTGTCCTCCAGTGTCGTCAGTCCGATTTCCCTCAACCTTTCCTCGTACGACATTCCCCTGAGCTCTGGAACTAGCCTTGTTGCAAACCTTTGTACTTTCTCTAACTTCTTGACGTGCTTGACCAGGTGTGGGTTCCAGACTGGTGCTGCATACTCCAGTATGGGCCTAACATACACAGTGTACAGTGTCTTGAACGATTCCTTATTAAGGTATCGGAACGCTATTCTCAGGTTTGCCAGGCGCCCGTATGCTGCAGCAGTTATTTGGTTGATGTGTGCCTCCGGTGACGTGCTCGGTGTTATGGTCACCCCAAGATCTTTCTCCCTGAGTGAGGTCTGTAGTCTTTGTCCACCTAGCCTATACTCTGTCTGCGGTCTTCTTTGCCCCTCCCCAATCTTCATGACTTTGCATTTGGCAGGGTTGAATTCGAGAAGCCAGTTTCTGGACCACGTGTCCAGCCTGTCCAGGTCTCTTTGCAGTCCTGCCTCATCCTCATCCGATTTAATTCTTCTCATCAACTTCACATCATCTGCGAATAGGGACACTTCAGAGTCTATTCCTTCCATCATGTCGTTCGCATATATCAAAAATAGCTCCAACTCACACCCACCCACACCCACTCATGTATTTATCTAACCTATTTTTAAAACTACACAACGTTTTAGCCTCAATAACTGTACTCGGGAGTTTGTTCCACTCATCCACAACTCTATTACCAAACCAGTGCTTTCCTATATCCTTCCTGAATCTGAATTTTTCCAACTTGAAACCATTGCTGCGAGTCCTGTCTTGGCTGGAAATTTTCAGCACGCTATTTACATCCCCTTTATTTATTCCTGTTTTCCATTTATACACCTCGATCATATCCCCCCTAATTCTACGCCTTTCGAGAGAGTGCAGATTCAGGGCCCTCAGTCTATCCTCATAGGGAAGATTTCTGATACATGGGATCATCTTTGTCATCCTCCTCTGTACGTTTTCCAGAGCATTTATATCCATTCTGTAATACGGTGACCAGAACTGAGCAGCATAGTCTAAATGAGGCCTAACCAAGGATATATAGAGTTGAAGAACAACCTGAGGACTTCTATTATTTATACTTCTAGATATGAAGCCAAGAATTCTGTTAGCTTTATTGCGAACACTAATGCACTGTTGTCTTGGTTTTAGATTACTGCTAACCAGAACTCCTAAATCCTTTTCGCAATCAGTAGTATTAAGATCTACATTATTTAGTTTATATGTGGCATGGTTATTTTCCTGTCCAACATTTAGAACTTTGCATTTGTCAATATTAAACTGCATCTGCCACTTCTCCGACCATTGCATCAGTCTATTCAAATCATCCTGGAGTGCTCTAGTGTCCTCATTAGAATGAATTGGACGGCCTATTTTGGTGTCATCAGCAAATTTGCTTATGTCGCTATTTATTCCCTCATCTATGTCGTTTATGTAAATTGTGAACAACAACGGGCCCAACACTGACCCCTGAGGAACACCGCTTGTGACGTGCCCCCATTCTGATTTCTCCCCATTTATGCAAACTCTCTGCTGCCTATTTGTCAGCCATGCCTCTACCCAGGAAAAAATTTCTCCTCCTATTCCGTGTGCCTTAAGTTTCCTCAATAGCCTCTGGTGTGGAACTCTATCGAAAGCCTTACTGAAGTCCATATACACAATATCATATTCATTACCATGATCTACCTCCTCAAACACCTTAGTGAAAAAAGTTAGTAAATTCGTAAGACAGGAACGCCCCTTTGTAAAACCGTGTTGAGATTCATTAATCAATCTGTGCCTGTCAAGATGGCTACGAATTGCTTCGGCAATTATTGATTCCATAAATTTTCCCACTATGGAGGTAAGGCTTATTGGTCTATAGTTCGAAGCCAAGGACCTGTCACCTGCCTTGTAAATAGGTATTACATTTGCCATTTTCCACTTATCAGGCACTATGCCAGTTTGTAGTGATATGTTAAAAAGATTAGCCAAAGGTATGCTAAGTTCCTCTTTACATTCCTTTAACACCCTTGCAAACAGTTCATCAGGACCTGGGGATTTGTTAGGTTTTAGTTTCTCTATTTGTCTGAGGACCATGTCACTAGTTACCGCAATCGTACATAGTTTATTATCATCCTGTTCTACATAATCTATTATTTCAGGAATATCGCTAGTATTTTCCTGGGTGAAAACTGAGAGGAAGTAGGTATTGAGAATTTCACACATATCCTTATCACTGTCAGTGATCTGACCAGAGTTACTCTTAAGTGGGCCAATCTTGTCCCTAATCTTACTTCTGTATACCTGAAAGAACCCTTTTGGGTTAGTCTTTGAATCCCTTGCGACCTTAGCCTCATAATCCCTTTTTGCTTTTCTTATTCCTTTCTTTATTTCTCTCTTTAATTGAATATATTGATTTCTTAACTGCCCATCCCCTCTTTTGATACGCCTATATATGCCTCTCTTTTGACCAATGAGATGTTTTAATCTATTGTTCATCCATTTGGGATCATTTTTGTTAGATCTAATTTCCCTACTCGGAACAAAAGTTGTCTGGGCAGCTAGAACTATGCTCTGAAAAACGTCATATTGGCAACCAAGATCACCTACCTGACCCATAGTCAGGACATCCCAATTTAGCCCACCCAGGTAATTTTTCAGTCCCATGAAGTCGGCCAAGCGAAAATCTGGGACAGAGATTTGATTGCAGTTATCTGGGTAATTCCATGATATATTGAAACTAAGTGATTTGTGATCACTTTCCCCAAGCTCATCATTAACCTCAAGATTATTAATTAGTGAATCTTTGTTGGCAAGAACCAAGTCAAGCAGATTGTTTCCTCTAGTTGGTTCTGTCACAACCTGTTCTAAAAAGCAATCCTGAACCGTATCAAGAAAGTCACTAGACTCAAGATTTCCTGTCATATTGTTCCAATCAATTTGTCTAAAGTTAAAATCTCCCATTATCACAACATTTTCATATCTAGATGCCTTATGAATTTCGTCCCATAACAGCTTACTGCACTCCCTATCAAGGTTTGGGGGCCTATAAATCACACCCAAAATTAATTTGTCACGTCCCTCGAGAAACTGTAGCCAAACAGATTCTGTGTTCGATGTTTCTAATCTTATATCATGTCTAAGACAACAATTTAAATTTTCTCTGACATACATCGCCACTCCACCACCCTTCCTGTTGACCCTATCAGTGTGGAATAGTTTATAACCCTGTATGTTGCATTCAGAAGGCATTTCTCTATCTTTCAGGTTGAACCAGGTCTCTGTTATACCAATAATATCTATATTACCTACACTTGCAAGTAATCTTAGCTCATCTATCTTATTTCTTAGACTCCTACTATTTGTATAGTAAACCTTAAGGGAGCTAGTCACTCGTTGCCCTCTACTATCTCTCTTTGTTTGTTGATCAATTGATTTGCCATTACTAGCAACTTTATTTTGAATATTGTCTTTTAAACATATCCCTGAGGTATCCCGGTAATAACTGCTGTTTTTAACCCTAATGCTGCAGCCTGATTGTTTCCCACAAACACCCATACCTCTATAATCTATCAGTTTAAATTCCTAGACAAGTCATCAATTACCCTCTCAATCGAATTGGCTAATGCAACCACTCCATCCCCAGAGAGATGAACCCCATCCCTTGCATACATATCACGTTTGCCAAAGAATAGGTCCCAGTTATCAATGAATGGGATTGCAAGTTCCTTGCAGTACCTGTCTAGCCAGCAATTTATACCAATTGCCCTAGACATCCATTCATTGCCCACTCCCTTTCTAGGCAAGATGCTACATATGACTGGGATCCCTCCCTTAGACCTAACTACTTCTATGGCTGACCTGTACTTATCCAGCAGCTCCTCTCTCCTGCCCTTCCCAATGTCATTACCCCCAGCAC
Organism: Cherax quadricarinatus; assembly: GCF_038502225.1. Taxonomy (NCBI): domain Eukaryota; kingdom Metazoa; phylum Arthropoda; class Malacostraca; order Decapoda; family Parastacidae; genus Cherax; species Cherax quadricarinatus. Next base: position 6,916 of record NW_027200074.1, read on the forward strand.
TAAGACAGATAATGGGCTTGTTCCCATTACCTGACATAATATTATCCAACCTGCTGACTATGTCACCAACACCAGCTCCAGGAAGGCACACTCTCTGTCTGACCTTTCTGTCTCTGTTACAAAATGCACGGTCCATATATCTTACCTGAGAATCTCCTACTATTAAAATATTCTTACCTTGATTAGCAGGGGAATCAGTGGTACCTTCAACCTCACTAACCACTGAAGTACACTCGTCTTGGAGAACAGAGAATCGATTTCCTACCTTCACATCTTCTCTATTAACTCTCCTTATCTTCTTTCTTCCTGAACTGTGAACCACTTGCCACTTAAAGCGGCTGCTACACTCACTGCTAGTGACCATTTCCTCCTTACCAGCTCCATCCTTTTCACACTCACTCCCAAACTCATCTATGCGAAGCTTCAGCCTCCTATTTTCCTCCTGAAGAAGTAGAACCTCATTATTCAACGCTTTAACCTGAGATTCTAAAACACTACAACAAGCCATGGTGCTTGGTAACTGTGTGTGTGTGCTCACCTAATTGTACGCTAACAGGGGTCAAGACTCAGCTCCTTGCCCCGCCTCCACACTAACTATGTACCACACAGTGAGCTGAAGAAATACTTCCTTACATCCCTTTGACTCATCTGAGTCTTCAGCTTCAAATTGTGACCCCTTGTTTCTGTGTTCCATCTCTGGAACATCCTGTTTCTGTCCACCTTTTCTATTCCACGCAGTAATTTATAGGTCGTTATCATGTCTCCCCTGACCCTCCTGTCCTCCAGTGTCATCAGGCCGATTTCCCTTAACCTTTCTTCGTAGGAAAATCCCCTTTGCTCTGGGACTAGTCTTGTTGCAAACCTTTGCAATTTCTCTAATTTCTTGATGTGCTTGACCAGGTGTGGATTCCACACTGGTGCTGCATACTCCAGTATGGGCCTGACGTACACAGTTTACAGAGTCTTGAAAAATTCCTTACTGAGGTATCGGAACGCTGTCCTTAGGTTTGCCAGATGAACCTATGCTGCAGCAGTTATCTGACTGATGTGCACCTCAGGAGATGTGCTCGGTATTATACTCACCCCAAGATCTTTTTCCTTGAGTGAGGTTTGCAGTCTTTGGCCACCTAGACTATACTCTGTCTGCGGTCTTCTTTGCCCTTCCCCAATCTTCATGACTTTGCATTTGGCAGGGTTAAATTCAAGGAGCCAGTTGCTGGACCAGGCTTGTAGCCTGTCCAGGTCTCTTTGTAGTCCTGCCTGATCCTCATCCGATTTGATTCTCCTCATTAACGTCACATCATCTGCAAACAGGGACACTTCTAAGTCTATCCATTCTGTCTTGTCATTCACATATACCAAAAACAGCAATTGTCTTAGGACTGACCCCTGCGGGATCCCGCTTGTCACAGGCGCCCACTCTTCGTCACGTACCATAACTCGCTGTTTCCCCCCTGTCAGGTATTCTCTGATCCATTGCAGTGCCTTTCCTGTTATGTGTGCCTGATCCTCTAGCTTTTGCAGTAACCTCTTGTGAGGAACTGTGTCGAAGGCCTTCTTGCAGTCCAAGAAAATGCAATCCACCCACCCCTCTCTCTCTTGTCTTACTGCTGTCACCATGTCATAGAACTCCAGTAGGTTCGTGACACAGAATTTTCCTTCCCTGAAACCATGCTGGTTGTCGTTTATAACTTGTGTTTTTCTCGGTGTTCCACCACTTTCCTCCTGATTATCTTTTCCATGACTTTGCATATTACACATGTCAATGACACAGGTCTATAGTTTAGTGCCTCTTTTCTGTCTCCTTTCTTAAAAATGGGGACTACATTTGCCGTCTTCCATACCTCAGGTAGTTGCCCAGTTTCAAGGGATGTGTTGAAAATTGTGGTTAGTGGCAAACACATCATCTCTGCTCCCTCTCTTAGGACCCATGGAGGGATGTCTGGTCCCACTGCCTTTGAGGTATCAAGGTCACTTAGCACCTTTTTTACCTCAGTTGTATTCATCCAACACTTGTTGATATATCCCTTGTTGGTGTACATTCCTGTTCTGACTTCCTGGAGTCCTGTCTGTCTCCACTGAAAATACTTCCTTAAATCTCATGTTGAGCTCCTCATATACTTCTTGGTCGTTTCTTGTGAGCTCCCCACCTTCTTTCTTCAGCCTGATTACCTGGTCCTTGACTGTTGTCTTCCTCCTGATGTGGCTGTACAACAGCTTCAGGTCAGACTTTTGATGCTATGTCGTTTTCGTACTGTCGCTGGGCCTCCCTCCTTTTATGTGCACACTCGTTTCTGTCTCTTTGACTAATCTCTCTATTTTCCTGGGTTCTTTGTCTTCTGTACTTTTCCATTCTCTAGTGCATTTAATTTTTGCCTCCCTACACCTTCGGGTAAATAAAAGGCTCGTTCTGCTCTTCCCATTATTTCTGTAACCATTGCAAACAAGCCTTTCCTCTGCCTCCTTACATTTTGTTGTTACAGTCCATTTCGTTCACTGACTTTCCTACTAACTCTCGTTCCCACTGAACCTCCTGCAGGAAGGTCCTCATACCTGTGTTGTCCCCCTTTTATAGTTTGGTTTTTCCCTTTCTACTCCTGTTATCCTCTCCACTTGTAACTCCACGATGTATTCAAAGCTCAGAACCACGTGGTCACTAGCTCCAAAGGGCCTTTCATATGTGATCTCCTCAATGTCTGAGCTACTCAGGGTGAACACAAGGTCCAGTCTTGCTGTTTCATCCTCCCCTCTCTCTCTGGTAGTGTCCCTAACATGTTGATGCATGAGGTTTGCCAGTACCACATCTATCATCTTGGCTCTCCATGTTTCGGGACCCCCATGTGGCTCCAGGTTTTCCCAATCTCCCTCTGGTTGAAGTCGCCCATAACCAGTAACTTCGGACTACTCGAGTGAGCCCTTCTTGGCACCTCAGCTAGTGTGTCCACCATTGCTCTGTTGCACTCATCATATTCCTCTCTTGGCCTCCTGCAGTTCTATGGTGGGTTATATATCACTGTAATGACTATCTTGTGTTTCCCTGACTGACTGAACTGTACCTATGTAGTCCCTTTCTCGAATCTGGTCTATTCCTTCCATTTCTTGATAACCCCACCGGTTTTTAATTAGCAGTGCAACCCCTCCTCCCCCTCTGCTGTGTGTGTGTGTGTGTGTGTGTGTGTGTGTGTGTGTGTGTGAGAGAGAGAGAGAGAGAGAGAGAGAGAGAGAGAGAGAGAGAGAAAGCGTGCACGCGAGTACGCATGCACATTGCTAAGACGTCAACAAAACATTGTATTAAGACAGTAACAAGACAGTATCAAGGAAGAGAGGACATGTCAAGAAAGACAAAATATTAACGAAGACAAAGCAGTGCCAAGGAAAGCAAAACAATGGCAAAGACAAAAAAAAATGTCAAGGAAGAAAAGTCAGTGTCAAGAAAAAGAAAACAGTGTCAAGGAAAAGAAAATAGTGTCAAAGAAAACAAAATAGTGTTGTGGAAAACAAAACAGTGTCAAGGAAAACAAAACAGTGTCAAGGAAGACAAGTCAGTGTCATGGAAAAGAAAAGTGTCAAAGAAAACAACACAGTGTCAAGGAAAACAAAAGTGTCAAGGAAAACAAAAGTGCCAAGGAAGGCAAGACAGTGTCAAGAAAAAGCAAAACAGTGTCAAGGAAAACAAAAGTGTGTCAATGAAGACAAGACAGTGTCGAAAAAAAAAATAGTGTCAAGGAAGAATAAGGGTGTCAAGGAAGATGCAACATTTCTCGTGCTCGCACCAAGACAAACAAAGTATAGAAAGAAATTCTTATGAAAAAAATAAATTTTCTTGACAAGTTTATTACCCTAATATCAACGAGCAGTGTCTGCCACACCACTATAGTCTGTGACGAGCAATGTCTGCCACACCACTGTAGTCTGTGACGAGCAATGTCTGCCACACCAGTGTAGTCTGTAACGAGCAGTGTCTGCCACACCAGTGTAGTCTGTAACGAACTGTGTCTGCCACACCAGTGTAGTCTGTAACGAGCAGTGTCTGCCACACCAGTGTAGTCTGTAACGAGCAGTGTCTGCCACACCAGTGTAGTCTGTAACGAGCAGTGTCTGCCACACCAGTGTAGTCTGTAACGAGCAGTGTCTGCCACACCAGTGTAGTCTGTAACGAGCAGTGTCTGCCACACCAGTGTAGTCTGTAACGAGCAGTGTCTGCCACACCAGTGTAGTCTGTAACGAGCAGTGTCTGCCACACCACTGTAGTCTGTAACGAGCAGTGTCTGCCACACCACTGTAGTCTGTAACGAGCAGTGTCTGCCACACCACTGTAGTCTGTAACGAGCAGTGTCTGCCACACCACTGTAGTCTGTAACGAGCAGTGTCTGCCACACCACTGTAGTCTGTAACGAGCAGTGTCTGCCACACCACTGTAGTCTGTGCACTGTAGTCTGTAACGAACAGTGTCTGCCACACCACTGTACCGTCAGTGTCTGCCACACCACTGTAGTCTGTAACGAGCAGTGTCTGCCACACCACTGTAGTCTGTAACGAGCAGTGTCTGCCACACCACTGTAACTGAGACGAGCAGTGTCTGCCACACCACTGTAGTCTGTAACGAGCCTCTTATTTACACGTCAATGAATGTCTCTTTATTGCTCGACCCACGAATTTATATGCAATAAGATCATAGTAAACAGATGATGTCATAATATAACAATCTTTGTAAAATAAAATAATGATTTCTGACATTATTGAGGTTCTCTTTAAAATTAGAAATCGCGAAAGCATTGGAATTTTACTATTTTTTTACAATGGTTGTCTTGCATAAATTCTCATGTATTGCAATGATATCAGTAGAATTATGAGAGCTTACTCGATTCAGAGTAAGAGCCAAAATTGTGGGAGATATTATCTCCAGTTGCTTGGAGATGGAGAGAGAAATATTCCAGTGGTACCAGTGACTTAGAATTCTCCTCAAGATGATTTAAAGTGACGAGTCAGATGTATTGTCTTAGTGATAACATTTTCTATCGTAATATTGCATCATTTATTCTCATATGTGCATATATTTACTCTTAAGCAATACTCATCCAAATCACATTTAATACATAAACTGTTGTTAATTTCTTCATTTCTAGTTATTGAGTTATTTGACAGCATTAAGCACCCTAATTCTATACCCATCCTGTGGTCGGTAATCACCGCATATATATCCTGTGGTCGCTAATGACCCCAAGCTTATCCTTTAGGCGGTAGTCACCCCCATACCCATCCTGTGAACGATAGTCAAAAGATTACATAGACTTAAAATGGATCCAGGGACTGGGGTTAATTGTAAGCAGTTACGGTCATGGATCTTTGTCTTCTGAGCTTCATCTCTCATACTATATCCTGAATGATAATGTGAAGTGCGTCCCATTTGCGGTACTGTAGAAGCTTTAAGTAATACTCTGCTGTATCTCCCTCAGGAAAACAGTATCGATCAAGATCATAGAGGAGGACAGCTACGAGAAGGACGTGCTGTTTTATCTGGACATCGGCGAGCCTGTGTCTAGTGGAGGTGGGTGGACACCCGAGAAGCGACCTGAGGGACTCCCATATCATGGGATGGGGAAGGACGCCAGCACAACTAGAGCAGTGGGAGTATTAAGGGAGATAAGACTAAGATTAGACATGCCACACACGGTACAACTTATTGTCCCATATATTATATATTTACCAGTTAATTGTCCTTTATTGTATGGGGAAACACGCAGGGAATGTTTGTAAACAGGTGGACAACATTTTAAACACGAAAGGTATATTTGCCAACAGGGAGAGAACATTAGAAACATTCAGATAACATTGGTAAACATGCGGGGAACACTTATAAATAGAGATTTTTAAATACAATTGGGAACATTTGTAAATATCCAGGATACGTTGGAAATATGCAGAGAACACGTAAATATGCAGAAAACAATGGGACTATGCAGAGAACATTTGTAAACATGCAGGGAACACTTGTCAACATGCATGGCACACTTGTCAACATGCATGGCACACTTGTATACAGGCAACACTTGCAAACATGCAGGGAACACTTGCAAACATACAGGGAACACTTGCAAACATACAGGGAACACTTGTAAAAATAAAGGAAACACTTGTAAATACACAGGGAACACTTGTAAACATGCAGGGAACACTTGCAAACATACAGGGAACACTAGTAAACATACAGGGAACACTTGTAAACATGCAGGGAACACTTGCAAACATACAGGGGACACTTGTAAACATACAGGGAACACTTGTAAACATGCAGGGAACACTTGTAAACATGCAGGGAACACTTGTAAACATGCAGGGAACACTTGTAAACATACAGGGAACACTTGTAAACATGCAGGGAACACTTGTAAACATGCAGGGAACACTTGTAAACATGCAGGGAACACTTGTAAACATGCAGGGAACACTTGTAAACATGCAGGGAACACTTGTAAACATGCAGGAACACTTGTAAACATGCAGGGAACACTTGTAAACATGCAGGGAACACTTGTAAACATGCAGGGAACACTTGTAAACATGCAGGGAACACTTGTAAACATGCAGAAACACTTGTAAACATGCAGGGAACACTTGTAAACATGCAGGGAACACTTGTAAACATGCAGGGAACACTTGTAAACATGCAGGGAACACTTGTAAACATGCAGGGAACACTTGTAAACATGCAGGGAACACTTGTAAACATGCAGGGAACACTTGTAAACTTTCATATATAGAGGGGATACTTTTAAATACAAAGTGAATACTGTAAATCAGAGGAAACACTTGTAAGGTCTTTTCAATGCAATTTTTTTATTTAATAGGGATTCCTTTTCAAAAAGTTATTTACTGATATTGCTGTCGTTAAATAATTACCTTAATGAAAATAATGTATTTTTTTGTATTAATAATTAAATAGGTTAGTAAAGAAAACAGTTTGATATTTTGAACAAATTAGGACACTGAAAAAAATATTGATTTAGTTTTCCTCTCAATTTACTTTCCTAATGTTTAATATTCAATAAAACTTTTTTTTCTTTTTTTACAAATTCGGTTTTTGACATGTTTTATTGCAGTTCTGCTAATAATGTTTAATATTCAGAGTTAAATTAGTTTAGTACTGCTATACCTAATACTTATTTTTTTTTTGTTTCTGTCTCTTGTATGTCATTCTTGTATTAACGAGTCTTCACATTAATGATTAACAAAATCTAATTTGCTTACATTTTCCTAATATATCCACAAAAGTACTAAACAAAAGCAGACTTTCAGAAAAATACTATAATAAAACATTATAATCATTACGAAGATAAACGTTGTTAATAAGCATACATAAAAGGCTTCAATGCATTAGTTAATTATCATGTTACTTGTCGGATATAATTAGATCAGCATTAGGTAATGTTCTACGCTGAGTCATGTTTTAATTATCTTTTCAGCGTCAACGTTGCCTGCCACCTATTTGCCATAGCTTATATATATATATATATATATATATATATATATATATATATATATATATATATATATATATATATTATATATATATATATATATATATATATATATATATATATATATATATATATATATATATATATATATATATATATATATATATATATATTTCAATACATTTACTATATTATACTGATAAGGATGCATCATATGTTCTATGTAGCAATGACAATAGAAGCTTATAGTTTCCCATTAATCTCAGTTTTCTTTATGATGTGGAATAAAGACACACGCAGCCATTACAGCAGTGATTAGTAGACGTTCCACTTGCTAGTTTTTTTAACAATCTAATACAGAGAAGAGTACAAAACAAGGGACAGTTGTAACAAGTCGTAGACTATCAGGTGTTCACGATGGACTTATTCTGCCTCAGTACGCGTTGCACGAGCCGTGGCACGAGCCGTGGCACCTGTACCCGTTGCACCTGGCCCCACTTGATTGTCAATGGTCTGGTGATACTGAAACTGTGCGAAAGGGCACTAGTGTACAGTTCAGGACATTTATTAAAAAGGCCACGTTTCTCCATTATTCCTTCATTAGTGCTAATGCCACTAGTAGAGAAACGTTTCATTGAATAAATGCCCAGAAATATAAACACCTGTCCCTTTCTACACTTGACGCACCTGACCTCTGTCAACTACTGTGTTTTTATTTTCTGTTCTCTGTATTGGCTCTAGGAAGTCAATAACGAGCGATATGTCTCCTAATAGTAACTCTTATACTATCCAAATGATGCATCCATTTATCTCAAATCATTCATTTTTACAAAATTTTAATTCTTAAGAATTTTAAAACGTGTTAATGATTTTTCAATTTCATTTGTATTCCCCTTTCCATTATGCACTGTAATGCCTTTTCTTCGTAGGTGTCACCCTATTTATAATGTAGTTTTTATTTGAATTCAATTTTTAAGCCAAGCCTTTAGAATCTAGATATATTCCCTCTAGACATACTTGCCCCCAACTGCAACAGTCTTCTGTAACACCCCCTGCTTCTAGTTCACCCTGTTAGCTCGTCAAACCAGGCACAGTCCAATCTAGTCACTAATGTTGACATTTGGCTACCGGAGCTCAAGTATTCTAGCTATTATGATCTAGATTATATGTCCCTCATCACTCTTAGATGCAATTTATATTTTAGCTGTATATGATCTAATGATTTTTTCCACTCTCTTCTCTTCATCGCCCTGTGTATAAATAAATCCAAATTGGTATCGCCTGTTTCCCCATCGATGTAAGTGGCCCATGGTCTTTGTTAAGCGATGAATGAAGGAATGAAGTATGTAGCTTGTTGGTAGTTTGCAACCTTCCTCCTACCACACTCGTAGTTCAGTAGAAAAGTCGCTATGCAACGGCACTGTCAACCTGTGCAAGTTGTACCCTTCGCACGGCATTCTTGTTAATCTTTCGTTTATTTTTATATTCCTTTCTCCACCGCGAGTGGTATGTGTACACCCCCAGAATGCTTCCTGAGACTATATGAATATGAAGTTACGAGGTGCAAATAGTTCTGCCTTCTGATTCTTGGGTTTATGATGTGTTAACCTCAAAGTGTATTTCATCGAATCTGGTGTTAAAGGGAATTTGTATCGTTGCTTTACGTTGCCTTTTAAAGAACTTAAATAATTATTAGTCATATTCAGATGGAAAGAGCATTGCACTCACGTAAAAGTTTAGTTGTTAGCTAAGTGGCCAAAATTTTGGCTCATGTTCAGTTGATCTGTTAACAGAACGAGAAAGACTAGCGAAGAGTTGTCCTTTTAATGAACTCATTTATAGTAATTGTTGCTTGAGTAAACTTCTAGTTCTTGTCAACACGCAGGAGTCAAAATTTTGCAAGGGCGCTCTTCGTTAGTCTCTGATAGGTGTTCCTTATAGTGACAGCCCTTGGTATTCCATAAAGACCATACTCCCGAGGTGCTGTTCTCAGTATACCCTGATTTTTCCCCCTCCTCCTGAGGACACTGTTTATTTTGCCCTCAGCCCACCCTGATTTTATCCCTTAAAACCCTCAAACACTCCGACTTTTTCCCCTTACAACGTCGCATTACTCTATTTCCCAAACAGCGTGGTTTTGTCCTCCCTGAGAAGACCTTATTTTTACCACCCTCTTAATACCAAAATTTTATCCCACTGAAAACGCCATGTTTGCTAAAGGTAAACTTTCCCCATTTATTTCCTTCCTCTCGCAGTGAAATTATTCCCTCTTCTGTCCTTTAAATCTCATTTTCTCTTCTCACAGTGAGAATAATTCCCTTTCTACTCTACTTGCATTGAAAGTAATCATCCTCTAAACAAAAGATACCTTTAAATATTCTCTATTCCCCATCGTTTAATAAATCCGTTTCACTACTTAAAGTTCTCATTTTAGTAATCACTGAGAAACAGATCGATGATGTCAGACCTGAAAGTGTTCTAGCTGTGTGCAAGAGGGTTTAACACTCTTGAAAGAATACACAGAAAAGTTTCAGCCCTGTGCACGGAGCCATGGCTGGACACATACTGCAATCACCCAATACTTACATGCCTATGTTAAGTAGTTTTGGGTGTCTCCTGTTTATATCTGCAACTTTGAGACCGAGGTTTCTGTAGAGCAAGTGCGACAGATAACTAACATGAGAATATTCCAAAATCGTTAATGTAAAGAAGTGTGTAAAAAAACAGTTGGGACCTATCCGGCTGCCTCCCTCACCCAAGACCACAAGATAATTATTCAGTTGTAATATCCGGGAAATCTTCTCCCCAGAGCGGCAGAAATAAACAAATTGCGAGGGGTAGTGTATGTTGGTAATGTAGTAGACAGGGATGCCTTGTTGGTATAGAATTCTATACTATAGAAGTAGACAAAGGTGCCATGCCAGCCCAAGCATGCATGATCATACCCGTCTTCCAAATCTTCCCTCTCATCGCATATTGCTTAAGTATGTATAATTAGATATGTTTAATCTAGGATGAACTTTATCAGTTATATTTTAATATAAAAGTTAAGTGAATTTCTTTGTGTAATTTCATGCAGAACCTCCAGTGAAACTGATCAGAAAGAAAAGATTACGGAAAGGTATATAGCCTTGTAGTGCAATGATCCAAGGAAGAGTATGAATTACGTTGTAGTGTATTTGTTTTACTATGACTTAGGTATCTTACTCCCGCTCCTTCTATTACTGAACTAATCCCGTTTGCGCTGGTGTTATCCTGTGTTCATTGGTTTGTCCCTTGTATGCTCTTTATTCATCTATCTTCTGAACTAACAACGGGTTTAATACACGCCTTGGATTTTACAGTTACATCCACAGCGTGCTGTAGTAAGACGGATCACTCTAAACTGTCCCTATACATCAGCTCTTAAAACATTGCTATAGACCTTTTCTCACTTTTTAACTCCTTGAGAATTCACTATTTATGTTAATATTATCACATCTCGTGCTTCTCACACTTTATAAATATTATTTAATATAGTTTCAGTTCACTGTTTTTATTGACTTGAGTCAAATATTAAAAAACATTGCTGCAGGATATGTATATAAACTGCTAATAATTACTTAAAGCTAAGCAATAGATGATATATTGTCCGTAGTAAATGTCTGCTGATGTCTGTTAGTCTAATTTGCTGACTCAGTGGTTAGTGCTTGCAGGATGTGCGCTGTTATATTGTTGATTTTGATATACTGAATATTGCCTTGGTAGATATCGTCTGTTTTTGGCCAGAGAATATTCCGCCACGAATTATTTAATTAGAACTCTTTTATAAATGCCCCATAAAGACTATTACATCCAGTGATTAATTTTATTACTGTCATTTAAAAAAAAATGATGCATAAACATTTATACATACAAACAATATATTTACATTTAAAAAAAACACCCATGACACTCAAACAAATATGTAAAGATCAGTTCTAATACAAGATTAGTTCAAATAACGAGCTAAACAATATAATGACTGAATTGGGCAGCCTACAGTCTCACACTATGTGCCAAAAAATGTATGTACAGTCCTGTGTCTACGAAACAGATAATACCTACCAAGCAGATCTGTCCCCACCACCCTGCACTCACCATCTGTCCATCCTTGCAGACGACGACGAACTAGGATTCGAATTTGCCAACAAGGACTCAGAACTGTCCGAGGAGGAGAAGATCGCGCTCTTGGGCAAACCCAAGCTCGGCAACGCTACCCGTACCCAGATAAGAATAAAGGAGAACAAGGAATACCGGGTCAGTGGCCACTGGTTGTTCGGTGAATCTTAACAATAGTCAGCAGTTCTCTCTCACAGTACGTGATTTTGGCATATAGCGAATTAGATGAGAGATGATTTGTACTGCTTCAGACGGGATAACTAATATTTATCTAAGAGCAAAACAATGAACATACAACTATACAACTGTGAGCAAATATATTTTGATTTTTAATCCTATGAAAACGTGAGATTAACTATACATACTGTTCATAGACACACAAATATATATATATATATATATATATATATATATATATATATATATATATATATATATATATATATATTGAAGGGGTGTATTGTAGGTAGAATATTTTCACAGGAATACATTACTTGGGTGAGCCATTCAACCGTCTTGGAACACACTGACATAACTCAAGTAGAAACTAGTACAAACGCATGACACAACATGGACATTGTACAGAGGAAGAAGGTATTCGCAAACATTAAAGTGAATTGTAAAATTTCATTAAAAAAATAAAAAATATGGTTTACATTATATAAATTAAGACAAGAATCGTAAGTGTTTTAGTCTATGGTTTTAATTGACCCGATATAAAAACTTTTAAGAAAATCGGAGGGTTAGTAGCTCAAATATGCAGATACCAGGGAGATTTTCTGCCGATAATTTGTGTCCTCTCTAAATTCTCTGATTTTAGAACAAGATAACTGTTTAGAATGACTCTCTGTGCTGGCTAATTCAAATTCTCAATCGTCGATAGCTCTTTCCATATTTCTGACATTAATGGCATTAAAATAACATTCAAATCAATGATTTCCATGAAAATATTCAACCAATATATGCATATTTGAATAAGTATCTAATTTTCGAGTCCATCTGAGGTTGTATCACTCGTGACAGTTTAAATATTTCCAGCATCACTCAGGAAAAACTCAAGTTTCTCCCCAGAACTGTTTGAGTATTTTCCTCTCCTACCATCCCCTATATTCTTTCTGAACTTTTTTTGAAAAAAAAAAAAAAATATACAACTTGTATGGCAACTCAGTCTCTATCTGAAATACTTTATTATATATATATATATATATATATATATATATATATATATATATATATATATATATATATATATATATATATATATATCGTGCCGAATGTGTAAAACTTGCGATTTTGTGTTAAACAGCAACGCTTCTCTTACCGAATAAGACAACCGAAAATCTGAGTATGCAGTAATTTCTCAAAAATCATTCTGAAACTAACGAAAAAATTAGTATAAACTTATCTAAAATGTATTTAGTTGGATTAGGATAAATTAAATTGTGATTGTTATAAGGTTAGGTAAGT
>NW_027200075.1:0-24655 GCF_038502225.1 Cherax quadricarinatus
CTGGACCTCTGTCGCACAACAAATCTGTCCATAGAGCTCTGTACGTCCCGTTCCTTTACGATTTGTCTAAAATGGGCCATAACATTGTCATTGAAATAGTCACCAGCACGGCTTGCAACAGCTGTGTCAGGGTGATTTTCATCCATAAAGGTTTGCAGTTCAACCCACTGTGCACACATTTCCTTAATTTTTGAAGTAGGCACAATGGATTCCACAACTGGCATAGGCTTCTCAGGGTTAGCCCCAAACCCTTCAAAATCTTTCTTAATTTCCATACTAATTCTCACCCTTTTTACCACAGGGTTGGCACTAGAAGCTTTCTTGGGGCCCATGGTCACTTATTTTCCAGAAACAGCACCGAAAACACTGTAATAATACGAAATATTCCGAGTGTATGCTTGAATGTTACCGCGGAGGCTGGCTGGTAAACAATGGACGCGTCTCGGACGAAGGTCGCTGAGCGGGTTTTTGTCCACTATGCGGGGCAAAATTTTGGCGAACAAAGCGTTCGCTATGCGGATTGTTCGCTATGCAAGGCGTTCGCTATGCGGGGGTCCACTGTATATATATATATATATATAAAGAAGAGAAGAAGAAAAACTTTATAAAACTAGGATGCTTAAATGTGCGTGATTGTAGTGCGGATGATAACAAAGAGATGATTGCTAATGTTATGAAAGAAAGGAAGTTGGATGTCGTGGCCCTAAGCGACACAAAACTGAATTGTGTAGGTGAGTTTCAGTGTGGAGAAATAAATGGGTTTAAGTCAGGAGAATCTGAGAAAGTTAAATGTACTGAAGTGGTACCAATAATGTTGAAGGATCTGTTACGTAAGGAGAAGAGGCAATATAAATGTATAGATTCAAGGTTTATGTGGAGTAAAACAAGGGTTTCATGCGGAAAGTGAGTCATAATAAGTGAGTGTGCACCTGGAGAAGAGAGGAGTATAGGGGAGAGAAAGAAATTTTGGGAAATGTTAAACGAGTGTGTAGTAAATTCTGAATCAAATGAGAGAGTAATTGTGGTAGGGTACCTAAATGCTAAACTAAGTGAAACATTTAGAGAGGGTGTGGTAGGTAAGTTTAGGGTGCCAGGTACAAATGATAATGGGGGCCCTTTGACTGAAATTTCTATAGAAAGCCTGTTGTTTATATGTAATACAGATTTTTAGAAAAAGAGGATATATATGTATACAAGATATGATGTAAGATTTAAGGACAATACTTTGTTGGACTACGTATTGGTAGATAAAAGACTGTTGAGCAAACTTCAGGATGTACATGTTTATTGAGGGGCACAGATATATCAGATCATTTTTAGTTGTAGCTACAGTGAGAGTAATAGGTAGATGGATGTAATGAAAATAGAAGCAGTAAGTAAGAGAGAGATGAATGTTTATGAGCTAAAGGAGGCGGCAGTTAGGTTAAGATATAAACAACTATTGGAGGATACATGGGCTAGTGAGAGTATAGGCAATGAGGTCGAAGATGAATGGGGTAGGTTTAAAAATGTAGTGTTAGAGCGTTCAGCAGAAGTTTGTGGTTACAGGAAAGTGGGTGTGGGAGGGAAGAAGAGCCACTGGCGGAATGATGTAAAGAGAGAAAAATTTAGCATATGAGAGGTTCTTACAAAGTAGAAGTTATGCAAGGAGAGAGGAGCATATGGAGAGGAAAAGAGAGGTTAAGAGAGTGCTAAAATATTGTAAAAAGAGAGCAAATGAAGGAATGGGTGAGATGTTATCAACAAGAAAAAGTTTTGGAGTGAGAATAATAAACTGTGGAAACCTAGAACGAATGGAATTCATAGTTAAAAATAGGAGAGGAGTGTTATTAAATGGAGAGTTAGAGGTATCGGGAAGATGGAGGGAATATTTTGAGGAACTGTTAAATGTTGATGAAGATAAGGAAGCTGTGATTTTGTGTATAGGACAAGGAGGAATAACATCTTGTAGTAGTGATGAAAAGGCAGTCTTGAGTGTGGGTGAAGTTTGTGAGGCAGTGGGTAGAATGAAAGGGGGTAAGGCAGTTGGGAGTAAAAGGATAATGATAGAAATAGTAAAAGCAGGTGGGGATATAGTTTTGGAGTGGTTGGTGTCATTATTTAATAAATGTATAGAAGAGGGTAAGGTACCTAGGAATTGGCAGAGAGCGTGCATAGTTCCTTTGTATAAAGGCAAATGGGACAAAGGAGAGTGCAAAAAATATAGGGGAATAAATCTGCTGCATATACTTAGTAAAGTGTATCGTACAAAGAACTTTCATGGTACACATAAGTATGATAAGGCACCTAAATTGCTGGGATCGGTTGAAGCCGTTTGATTTGTATTCCCTGGAACGCAGGCGAGAGATGCATGATAATATACACTTGGAAGATCCTATAGGGATTAATACCACACTTGAACACGAAAATCACTCCTTATGAATGAAAAAGACTCGGCAGGAGATGCAGCATTCCCCCAATGAAAAGCAAGGGCACCACGAGTACACTGAGAGACAACGCAGTAAGTGTCTGGGGCGCAAGACTATTCAACTGCTTCCCAGCATGCATAAGGGGTATTACCAATAGACCCCTGGCTGTCTTCAAGAAGGCACTGGAGAGGCACCTAAAGTCAGTACCTGTCGAGCCGCGCTGTGGTTCGTACGTCAGTTTGAGTGCGGCCAGCAGTAAGAGCCCATTTGATCAGACCCTGATCTATCACGAGGACTGGCTTCAGACCTGGGGTCTCTGACCCTCGAAACCCTCTCTAGGTATATTATAAAATAGCTGATGATAAATACTTCATTAAGCAACATATTCTAACTGAGAGTTGAAAATATTTAAAAATGTTTCAAACATTTGGCTTTACAGTTATGATTAACAGAGGCGTCTGTCCGATGATACCAGCAGTAGTTCCCCAACATGGTGGGAATGGCACCTCAGACAACGCACCTCAAGGTGTGAATGAAGAAAGTGAATTTTTAGGAACATAGGACGACTAAGTGCTCAGCAGACTTCTAACATGTTTTGCAGTAACTCGATATAATATCCGCCCTGTGTCTTCCTGCCAAGTTCTGTGTAACCTGATTGAAAACTTCCCGTGTAGCCAGTTGCAGTGGGGTCAGTAATGACGGGAAGACTGGCTGGGATAAGAATTCATATATTCGTGGCCCAACAAATACTCTAGCCTTCAGTTCTGTGGCATGATGAACTATAACTATTTATTTTATAGCCGGGCACACCAGTCATCTGGCCTCGTAAATACTAAACTCAATATACCTAGCAGAAACAAACAAATGTTTAATTAAAATAAATTGCTGTTAGCAGGATTCAAACCCAGACTGGCAGCATTTTACGAGTGTGATTTTAACCACAAAGCTATAGATGTCTAATAAAGTTAGATGGGTGGCTGGACTGAATTCCATAATGCTAGACACATAAGTAAGCCTCACTCATGGTCTCCAGCTGTTTCATTCTCCTCCTCAAAGCTCAGGCATAACGAACAATGCTATACTCAATGATCCTCACAAGAACAAGCAAAAATATATGCAAAGAAAATCGCAGCTAGCACGATTCGATCCCAGATCGGCCGCTAACCGTGAGCTCGACCTTTTCAGCTACTCATCTTCAGATGCGTCATAACATTACGTAGGAAACTTGGCTGGAAGCACTCTTTCTCCTAATGCATAGCACACCAGTAAGCCTCGTGCATCTGTATACTTCCCTTTTCCAAGAAATTACGCATCTAGCAGGATTCGAATCCAGCTTAGCAGCTCACCACGAGTGTAGCTAGCAGCTAGATTGATAATTTCAACCACCCGGTTACAGATGCCTCGTAACGGTAGGTAGCTTGCTGGACGGCAAGCTATGTTTCTCCCAACGCCTTGCACACCAGTGAAAATCAAACATGGTCTCTAGCAGGATTCAAACCCAGATCGAAAGTTCTCCATGAGTGAAATTAGCTGCCAGCCTGTCACCTTAATTAAACCGCTCGTCTATAGATGCCGGGTAATGTCAGGTAACTTTGCTGGACTGCAAGACATGTTTATCCTAATGCCGGTCATTCCAGTTAGCCTCAAACATGATCTTCAGTTATATCATTCTTCTCCTGTATGTTCTACCCTCATGAACGATACTACACTTAATACCCCTCACAAAAACAAGTGAAAGTGTATGCAAAGAAATATCTCAGCTTACAGAATTCAAATTAGGATCGATAGGTCTCCCCCCCCCAAGTGTAGCTAGCTGTCAGCCTGATGCGTCATAATGTTAGGTAGTTTGCAGGGCACACCAATGAGCCTCAAGTATAATCATTCTTTTCCTGTACCTGCTGACCTCACAAACGTTACCACAATCACAGAAACAAGCTAATGAACATTCAAAAAATTATCTCAGAAACTAGAATTTGAACTCAGATCGGAAACTCTCCACGAGCGTAGCTAACTACCAAACTGTCGCCGTAGACCACTGAGCAACAGACGCCTCAAAATATTGAGACTATTGCTGGACTGCAAGTCATGTTTCTCTTTATATCGGGAGCATCAACGTCTCTGAAGCATCGTTTTATCAAGCCAGAATTAACAGGGAGAGAAGCAAATAGATGAAAATAATGCATGAATCGTTCTGGTGAAATTGCTGTTTAACTTTATGAGGCATCTGTAGCTGAGTGGTCCAAGCTTGCAGGAAGCTACACTCGTGAAGAGCTGCCAAACTGAAGTCGAATCCACCTGGCTGAAATATTTTTTTGTATATATTTTTTCTTCCTTTGCCAAGGACATTGGGTACCGAGTTGTATGTGAGGTCATAACTTACAGTAGGAGAATTAAATGGCTGCAGACTATTAGGTTCACTGGAGTGCCCGGCATTAGGAGAAACTTAGCTTGCAGTCCATCAAGCTGTGTTCGAATTCTGCCGAGTGAGATATTTCTTTGCATATGCTTCCCTTTGTCTTTGTGACGGGCATTGTTTTAGGCTCACTGGTTAGTCTAGTGTTAGGATAAACTTAGCTTGCAGTCCAGAAGCTGCATAATTTTATGATACATCTGTAGCTGAGTGGATTAAGATGTCAGAATGTCACTCGTGAAGTCCTGCCGATCTAAGTTCGAATCCTCGTTGCTGCGATATTTCTTTGCATATATTTTGGATCTTTGGATTGTTTCTGCAAGAGGTAGTGAGAACTATATGGTTTGTGTGGCCAGAATATGCTGATAGAGAATGAAATAACTGGAGACCATGCTCGAGGCTTTCTGGTATGTTTTGTGTTAGGAAATTCATTGCTTACAGTTCAGTCTGGAACCTACCATTATGAGGCACCTGTAGCTCAGTGGTTTAAGGCATTAAAGAGGCACCTACCTACACTCGTGGAGAGCAGCCAGTATGGGCTCGTATCCTGATGACTGCGATATTTCTTTCTGTATTATGCAAGAGGCATTGAGTAAAGTAACGTTTGCGAGGCCAGAAAGTAAAGGAGGAGAATGAAATAGCCGGAGATCATGTCAGAGGCTTATAGATGTTCCCATTATTAGGAAAACTATGGTTTGCAGTTCACCAAGCTGCCAAATAGTGCTGCTAGCTGCGATTTTCTTTACATGTACTTTCACTTGTTTCTGCTAGAGACATTATGTATAACATCACTCATGTGGCCAGAAACTGGAAGAGAATGACATAACTTAAGACAATGTCTGAGGAGCACTGGTGTTCCCATCGTCAGATTAATCATGGCTAACAGTTCAGCAAACTACCTAGCGTTATGAGGTATCTGTAGCTTAGTGGTTTAAGGCATCAAGTTGTCAAATAGGTACAAACGTAGAGAGGTCCGATCTGGATTCAAATACTGTTGGATGCGGTATTTCTTTGCATACACTTCCACTTGTTTTTGCGAGGGCTGGTGAGTATAGTATCGATTGTGAGTCAACAGATGAATGGAATACCTGAGGCCAGAATATAATACATAAGGGAATGCAATACAACGTATTGTATTCCCTTATTCACCCGAACCAAAACATCTCCTGTATGTGTTGTCGCTCCTTTCATTATATCCAGTATGTGTTGTCGCTCCACTCAGTCCTTCCAGTATGTGTTGTCGCTCCACTCAGTCCTTCCAGTATGTGTTGTCGCTCCACTCAGTCCTTCCAGTATGTGTTGTCGCTCCACTCAGTCCTTCCAGTATGTGTTGTCGCTCCACTCAGTCCTTCCAGTATGTGTTGTCGCTCCACTCAGACCTTCCAGTATGTGTTGTCGCTCCACTCAGTCCTTCCAGTATGTGTTGTCGCTCCATTCAGTCCTTCCAGTATGTGTTGTCGCTCCACTCAGTCCTTCCAGTATGTGTTGACGCTCCACTCAGTCCTTCCAGTATGTGTTGTCGCTCCACTCAGTCCTTCCCGTATGTGTTGATTGACGCTCCACTCAGTCCTTCCAGTATGTGTTGTCGCTCCACTCAGTCCTTCCAGTATGTGTTGACGCTCCACTCAGTCCTTCCAATATATGTTGACGCTCCACTCAGTCCTTCCAGTATGTGTTGTCGCTCCACTCAGTCCTTCCAGTATGTGTTGATTGACGCTCCACTCAGTCCTTCCAGTATGTGTTGTCGCTCCACTCAGTCCTTCCAGTATGTGTTGTCGC
This sequence comes from Cherax quadricarinatus, assembly GCF_038502225.1. Lineage (NCBI taxonomy): Eukaryota > Metazoa > Arthropoda > Malacostraca > Decapoda > Parastacidae > Cherax > Cherax quadricarinatus. The sequence continues at coordinate 6,598 of NW_027200075.1, forward strand.
TCCACTCAGTCCTTCCAGTATGTGTTGTCGCTCCACTCAGTCCTTCCAGTATGTGTTGTCGTTCCACTCAGTCCTTCCAGTATGTGTTGTCGCTCCACTCAGTCCTTCCAGTATGTGTTGTCGCTCCACTCAGTCCTTCCAGTATGTGTTGTCGCTCCACTCAGTCCTTCCATTATATGTTGTCGCTCCACTCAGTCCTTCCAGTATGCGTTGTCACTCCATTCAAAACAATGTGTTTCAGTACATTCACATCTACTGACTGAGTATTACTTCTTGTTTCTTATATTACTGTAATATTCTATTTTATATCACATAGTTAAAATCCTCATTTTTCATAATTTATCAGCAATGTGTTGTGACTCCTTCAACCTAATGAGTTTGTTTCATCCACAACTCTGTTATTCATTCAACCTAGGTATTTTATTCACTCCCGTTGGCTGTTACATCATCTTATTCACTATTCCCAAAATATTTTGTAAATTTCATAATACTACTTTATCAACTAAGATAATTCGCTGCATCCACAGTGTGTTACCCAGGACTGTGGAGTCGGAGTCGTGGAGTCGGAAAGTCGGAGTCGGAAGTGCCATAAATAAACAAGTCGGAGTCGAAGGTTTCAAGTTTCGACTCCACAGCCCTGGTGTTACCCGTCGTCCAGTTCTTTCAAGACTTTTTCATAAAAAAAAGTAACTCTATGAAGTGGAATTATTTTCAAGAAAGTTTTTTCCGTAAAACAAAGATAGCATTTGCATCAAAAATTCTGTTTTGCTATCAACATAAAAATACAATTTGTTGATGTTCAACATAAAATGATATAGACTCTATTAGAGCAATTATATAACTTTCCAGAAAATAAATTGCTTAAAGATAATTTAAAAAAAAAATATTAAGTTTTCTATAAAATATATCAACAAATTTTGTTGAAAATAAGAAAAAGTTTTGGAGTGAAATTAACAAGTTAAGGAAGCCTAGATAACAAATGGATTTGTCAGTTAAAAATAGGAGAGGAGAGTTATTATATGGAGAGTTAGAGGTATTGGGAAGATGGAGGGAATATTTTGAGGAATTGTTAAATGTTGATGAAGATAGGGAAGCTGTGATTTCGTGTATAGGGCAAGGAGGAATAACATCTTGTAGGAGTGAGGAAGAGCCAGTTGTGAGTGTGGGGGAAGTTCGTGAGGCAGTAGGTAAAATGAAAGGGGGTAAGGCAGCCGGGATTGATGGGATAAAGATAGAAATGTTAAAAGCAGGTGGGGATATAGTTTTGGAGTGGTTGGTGCAATTATTTAATAAATGTATGGAAGAGGGTAAGGTACCTAGGGATTGGCAGAGAGCATGCATAGTTCCTTTGTATAAAGGCAAAGGGGACAAAAGAGAGTGCAAAAATTATAGGGGGATAAGTCTGTTGAGTATACCTGGTAAAGTGTATGGTAGAGTTATTATTGAAAGAATTAAGAGTAAGACGGAGAATAGGATAGCAGATGAACAAGGAGGCTTTAGGAAAGGTAGGGGGTGTGTGGACCAGGTGTTTACAGTGAAACATATAAGTGAACAGTATTTAGATAAGGCTAAAGAGGTCTTTGTGGCATTTATGGATTTGGAAAAGGCGTATGACAGAGTGGATAGGGGGGCAATGTGGCAGATGTTGCAGGTGTATGGTGTAGGAGGTAGGTTACTGAAAGCAGTGAAGAGTTTTTACGAGGATAGTGAGGCTCAAGTTAGAGTATGTAGGAAAGAGGGAAATTATTTCCCAGTAAAAGTAGGCCTTAGACAAGGATGTGTGATGTCACCGTGGTTGTTTAATATATTTATAGATGGGGTTGTAAGAGAAGTAAATGCGAGGGTCTTGGCAAGAGGCGTGGAGTTAAAAGATAAAGAATCACACAAAGTGGGAGTTGTCACAGTTGCTCTTTGCTGATGACACTGTGCTCTTGGGAGATTCTGAAGAGAAGTTGCAGAGATTGGTGGATGAATTTGGTAGGGTGTGCAAAAGAAGAAAATTAAAAGTGAATACAGGAAAGAGTAAGGTTATGAGGATAACAAAAAGATTAGGTGATGAAAGATTGGATATCAGATTGGAGGGAGAGAGTATGGAGGAGGTGAATGTATTCAGATATTTGGGAGTGGACGTGTCAGCGGATGGGTCTATGAAAGATGAGGTGAATCATAGAATTGATGAGGGGAAAAGGGTGAGTGGTGCACTTAGGAGTCTGTGGAGACAAAGAACTTTGTCCTTGGAGGCAAAGAGGGGAATGTATGAGAGTATAGTTTTACCAACGCTCTTATATGGGTGTGAAGCATGGGTGATGAATGTTGCAGCGAGGAGAAGGCTGGAGGCAGTGGAGATGTCATGTCTGAGGGCAATGTGTGGTGTGAATATAATGCAGAGAATTCGTAGTTTGGAAGTTAGGAGGAGGTGCGGGATTACCAAAACTGTTGTCCAGAGGGCTGAGGAAGGGTTGTTGAGGTGGTTCGGACATGTAGAGAGAATGGAGCGAAACAGAGTGACTTCAAGAGTGTATCAGTCTGTAGTGGAAGGAAGGCGGGGTAGGGGTCGGCCTAGGAAAGGTTGGAGGGAGGGGGTAAAGGAGGTTTTGTGTGCGAGGGGCTTGGACTTCCAGCAGGCATGCGTGAGCGTGTTTGATAGGAGTGAATGGAGACAAATGGTTTTTAATACTTGACGTGCTGTTGGAGTGTGAGCAAAGTAACATTTATGAAGGGGTTCAGGGAAACCGGCAGGCCGGACTTGAGTCCTGGAGATGGGAAGTACAGTGCCTGCACTCTGAAGGAGGGGTGTTAATGTTGCAGTTTAAAAACTGTAGTGTAAAGCACCCTTCTGGCCGTCTCTCAACCCTTGAGTGGAGAGGACGTGTGCTGCTGCTGCCCCCTGGAGTTGTCTGGTGGCAGTATTATTTTCACCAACATGGCGCAGGCTCGCCGGCGCAGGGTAAATACTGTCTGCATTGAATTAACCAGTGGAGCTGTAACGGGGCCATCAATGGAGTTGCTTTTGCCTGCAATCATCAGAGATACCTACGGAATAGCCAATGAGGAGATTTGTGGACTTGCACTGAACGGTACGAAGAGGATTTTTGTAAAATTTAGTTCGGCGACTGTGTATGAGGCAGTGGTGAATAAGTTTCAAGAGGTGGCCATACCAGTTAATCATGCTGTGACGGTGAGGCTGCATGATGTGTCCAGCTATTACACATGGGTTAAGATCAGGAATGTGCCGTTCGAGGCGGATGCATCTGACATCCGGTTCATTATGTGTAAATACGGCACAATACATACGATCACTGCAGGAAGGTGGTCAGCTGGCCCGTATATGGGGATACCTGAGGGTGCATTCTCTGTCAAGATGACGCTCAGACATCCAATTCCATCGTACGTGGTGATGGAAGATTTCAGGACTCAGGTTTTTGTAACATACGCTGGGCAGCGAAGCACTTGCCGTTTGTGCGGGTCGTATGATCACCTGGCTGCGCAATGTGAAAGAAGACGTGGTGATAAGGACCAGCAGCAACGACGAGATGTGGAGGAAAGGAGAGAGGATCAAGATCAACTGTTTTCGACTCTGCCTCAGCAGAGTTTGACATGGAGTGAGGAGGTTGAGAGGGCCGAAGAAAAGGAGATGGCAGGGGCTACGCGGGGGGACGACATCACTTCCCTGGACGTTGTACAAGTGCTGGATGAGGTCATCGCGGAAGCGAATGGTAGCGACGCGGAAACGACGATAGTGTCGACGTTTGAGAACATTTTGGGTAATGAGAGTCCTTGTCAGGATGTTGGTACAGACCTGGATCATGGGTCTGCAGTTGAGGAGGGCGTGGTGATGCCAGCCCGGCCTGAAGTGTGTCGTAAGGATGCCCAGTTGGTGAGAACTGTGGAGGTGGAGGTTCATCATGGCACTGAGCTGGATGACTTGATGCAGGTCGAGGGTACGACGCGAAAGCGCGCAGCAGTGCTTTCTGATTCCGACGACGTGCTTACGCCCGCACAACGACCTGGGAAGAAAACATGGGCGGAAGCCATGCGGAGAGGTTCAAGTGGCGCCCAGGGGCAGGGGTTGGGTAAGGGTGGCCAGAAAGGGGGGGGGAGGGAAAAGGGTGCAATGAAACGATCAGGTGATAAGTCGGTAGTGTCAAGAGGGAAACCCCCTTTGTCGGTTTTAAGTGCCTGACATTGAACATCAATGGCTTGAGGTCTCAGAGAAAGTGTGAGTGGTTTAGGGAATATTTGGTGCGTCATGATGTTGACGTTGTGTTCTTGCAGGAACACAATTATAGACCGGGTTATGAGTTGAAGGTGGATGGGTATAATGTGTATGTTGAGCATGCAGTCAGATTGAAAGGAGGTGTGGCCATTTTGGTGAAAGAAACTAGCCCGTTGGTTGTCAGGCATAGTGAGGGGGGAGAGGGGAGGGTGATTCGTGTGGATGGGTTATGGGGTCAGGTACAGATGACGTTGGTGTGTGTGTATGGCCCAGCAGAGGGAGATGTGAGGATAAAGAATAAATTCGTGAGGGACGTTCTGGTATATTATTTGCGTGGATTGCCGGGGGTTGCTGTGATAGGAGGTGACTGGAACTGTGTGATAAGGAGTAAGGATGTTGAACCGAGGGGGGCAGGGCATTGTTTGAGGATATTGGGAGAATTGTTATCCGGGGTAGGATTGACAGATGTTGAGGGAGGTGAGGTGGTGGAGCACACATTTATTAAGCGTGGGTATGCGGCTAGGCTCGATCGATTATACGTGCCCAGGACAGTCGTAATACATAGTGTGAGGGTAATGGACGTAGTATTTTCTGATCACAGGGGTGTTTTGGTGGATATAGGTTGGGAGGGGTTGCCAAGAAGGTGTAAGGGGTTTTGGAAGTTGAATGTAAAGTTGTTGCAGGAAGAAGAGTCTCGACAGTCATTTGTTCAATTGTGGGAGGAGTTGGTGGCGGAGGCGCCTGGGAATAGTGAACTGGTTAGTTGGTGGGACTCTGTGGCGAAATCTCGTATTAAGGAATTTTATATTCGTAGTGGGAGGGAATATAACAGGTTGAAGTATGGGTACCAATCTTATCTTGAGGGGCAGTTGAGAGCTTGCTACGAGCGTGGGAGTGCTAGTTATCCGGTGGACGATATTGAGGGATTAAAGGAGCGTATCAGGGATTTGCAAAATGAAAGATTTGATGGCGCGCGAGTTTTGGGTGGGCTGGAAGAGGTGTTATGGGGTGACAGGCCTTCGGCATGCGTGTTGAGGAGACAGCGTAAGAGAAGAGTGGCGACGGAGATGATGGGATTAACTGTTCATGTGGGGATGGAAGGGTATAGAGAGGGGCAGGTATTAGTGACGACAGAGGGTATGAGTGGTTATCTAGATGCATGGTTTAGGTCATATGCACAAAACGGAGGTATTCGAGATGAGGCTTTAAAGGAAATGGGAGGTTTCGTGCAATGTGAGATTGATGGTATAGATAGGGTAACATTAGAAGGTCCGATCACGGAAAGTGAGATTTCGCACGCTTTGTCTGGTGCAAGTTTAGGTAAGGCGCCAGGTGTAGATGGGTTGCCTAATGATTTTTACGTTAGGAATTGGGAAGTATTGAGAGGATTTTTAGTTAGGTTATTCAATGTAATGAAGGATGATGGGGAAATGGGTGAGCAGCAAAGGACTGCTGTCGTGGTATTAGTTCCGAAAGGTGGACAGACTACGGTAGAGGATTACCGAGCAATATCGCTTATGTGTGGCGATTATAAGTTATTTGCACGGATATTAGGGAATAGAATAAAAAAGGTGATAGGTAACGTAATTGACAGAGGACAATATGGGGTACCGGGTAGGACAATGTATGAAGGGCATGGAGTTCTTAGAAGTTTTATAGAACAGAGGGGGGAGTTGGGGGGTGGGGGTGTTTTGGCATTGGATTGGCGAGCTGCTTACGATAGTGTGGAGAGGGATGCGTTATGGAGGTTCATGCGTTGGCAGGGATTCGGGAAGGAAATTATATCTTGGGCGAAAACATTGTATCAGGGAGCATCTATGAGAGTACAGGTTAATGGAAGGCTAGGTGTTAACATTCAGATGGGAAGGGGTTTGCGACAGGGTTGCCCTCTATCGCAAATATTGTTTGCGTGCCTCCAGGATCCCTTTTATAGGGCAGTTAGGTGGAGTATCGCAAGTGGAGGGGTTAGTAATGAACGAGAGGGTCGGCCGGGTATTGTGGGTTATGTGGATGACACAACTGTATTGGTGAGGGATGAGAAGGATTTACACAAGGTAGGAAAGGTGGTAGATGTGTTTGGCGAGGCTACTGGGATGGAAATTAATGTGGCAAAGTCTAAGTATATGGACCTAGGCAATAACGTAAATAGAGGTGGGACTGTAGGGCGCGGGTGGAGTGTGGTGGATCAGCTATTGATTTGTGGGATAGTGTACGCTAAGAATGATAGGGTCGCACAAGAGGTAAATTCGATGCGCACCGTGGATGGGGTATTGAAAAGATTGGGTGGTTTGAGGACGGCGCAGCTAACGTTGCATCAGAGGGTCATTGTGACGAACGTCCTGTTGTATAGTAAGATATGGCACGTGGTGGCAATATACCCACTGAGGCGGCGAGAGGTGCAACGGTTGCAACATGGGATTTTCCGATTTATATGGGGATCGGGTTGTGACTGGCTAAGTAGAGGGGTGGTGATGCTTCCCGTTAGCCAGGGGGGGCTGGGGCTTATACCTTTAGAAAAGCGTATGATGAGTGTGTATCTAAAACGCGGGTATTTGAGGGAGGTGGGGGCGAGGAGAGGGGGGCTAGAAAAACTGCGTATGGATATGCAACGATGGTGGGGGGGTAAGGATTTAATGATTGGTGAGGCCATGTTGAGGGTTTTAATGACGGTGAGGGATCCGAAGCGCCTTAAATTGAGGATTCTTGAGAGGGTGGGGGGTGGGTCTGTGGTGGCGGCAGTTGAGGGGGCATACCCCATGTATGCGTGGGGGAATATCTGGAAATGTTTACGGCAATTGCGTATTAAACCAGGTGTAAGGGAGGTAATGTTTAGGTTTCTACATGGAATCTTGCCGTCTGGTGTTGTGTTATTTAATAGGAGACTAAGGGAGGGTGGGGAGTGCAAAGCGTGTGGATGTTCCGAGACTATTTTTCATGCGGTGTATTTTTGTAATTGTTTAGAAGCTGTGAGGGTATGGTTAGGTAGGGTAGTTAGGTTAGTGGGTGGGGAAGGGTTACAGGTGTTAAGGGTGTTAAGTTTAGATATAGGTGGGATGAGTCAGATGGTGGTGAATGCGGTTGCGTATGTGGTCACTGATTTTATTTATACGTCTTGGGCTATGAGGGAGGTGGGTGTGAGGGAGGTGGGTGTGAGGGAGGTGGGTGTGAGGGAGGTGGGTGTGAGGGAGTGTGGGTGAGGGAGGTGGGTGTGAGGGAGGTGGGTGTGAGGGAGGTGGGTGTGAGGGAGGTGGGTGTGAGGGAGGTGGGTGTGGTAGAAAGAATAAAGGTGTTAGCGGCCACCATTTATAGAACTAAGTGTCGCAATAGGGATCTTTATGGGGGAAGGTGGGAGACAGTGTTTACTGAGGGATACCGGAGTTTTAAGTTAAAGGATTTACGGGATTTAAGTGTAAAGGGGTAGCGACGGGCTAGTTTCTTGAGCGGAGATGTGTGGATGGCTTTTAAAGTGTGTGACTGGATTTGCACTGATACATTTATGCTTTTCCTGAGTAGTGAGTGTGGTGTGGGTGGTGTTTTTACACATGTGTTCCCTTTATGTTGTGAAGATTTTGGATAGTACATGTACGTAATGTATTGGAGCACTACATCATTGTGTGTATACAAGGTGAATGAAAGGGTAGAATCTTAAAGTTTTTGTGTGTGTGAGAATGACTGTTCGTTATTGTGAGAGTGCCTTCAAAGATGTTATAGAAAGCACATACTACATGGTGTTACTAAGGTATGCCATATGACTGTTTAGAATATGCTGTGATACAAAGTCCGGGGTTTCCCTTCTTGTAGGATGCATTCTGTAAGACACAATTTCTGTATATCTGAAGGTTCGAAGTGTAAATAGCTGTAATGAGTAACGTGGTACAGTTTTATATTATGCGAGATTGTATTTTGGCACATAAGGCCTAACATATAATGTTTCAGCGGCCTGGTTAAGATTATATAGTACATGTCGTGTGACACTGTATGTGTAGGGTAGTGTTATATATTTTAAGTACACGCTGTTGGTTTCCCTTTGCTATTTTAATGTTTAAAGTCACATGTAAGAGTATATGTAAGGTAATATAAAAATGTATATTGATTTTGTGTAAATACACAATTTTAGATGACTTTGTTGGAGCAGGTATGCATATGAGTTCAAGTAGCGGTGTATGTCATGTATTAATACTGCTATAGGGTATATAGTGTATGAAGAAGTCTTGGGTGGATTGCACCCGTGTTGAGATATAGAGTATATTATCCTTGTATGCTAGGCAAAGTTTTCATAATTGTTACTTAGAGCAAGTAGTATCCTGCGCTCTTATAGTATGTCATTGTTTTGTTGGTATTTGATGAGGGGGATGGGGTACCTGTTTACTTCCAGAGCACATATGTACGACTTTATAAATGTACCTTTGGTGGGGGGTGGATGTATAGGTTTTAATGGTATGTGGTGAGGTTTTTACCTTTAAGAATTGTTTTGTATATAAAACTTGGCATAAGATGTATAAGTGTGCTGAAGTAGATTATCTGGATATGTTGTTGGTACACCTGTGTGAAGTTTCTTTTTCTTTTTGGATTGTGTATACGTATGTTGTACTTTAATTTTGTTGTTACATGTTGATTGGTTTAGTGACATGTTTGCTTCCATGTATAATGTATACTGTATTTTAAATAAAATATAAAAAAAAAGGACTTCAAGAGTGACATTCTGACATCTTAATCCACTCAGCTACAGATGTATCATAAAATTATGCAGCTTCTGGACTGCAAGCTAAGTTTATCCTAACACTAGACTAACCAGTGAGCCTAAAACAATGCCCGTCACAAAGACAAAGAGAAGCATATGCAAAGAAATATCTCACTCGGCAGAATTCGAACACAGATCGCAGATCTCCACAATTGAAGCTGAAGCTTGTTGCCAACCTCATGGCTTAAACCACTCTTCTTTGAATCCCTCATAATTAGGTAGCTTGATGGACTGCAAGCTAAGTTTCTCCTAATGCCGGGCACTCCAGTGAACCTAATAGTCTGCAGCTATTTAATTCTCCCCGTAGTTCTTGCTAATTGAAATATATATATATATATATATATATATATATATATATATATATATATATATATATATATATATATATATATATATATATATATATATATATATATATATATATATATATATACATGTATATATATATATATATATATATATATATATATATATATATATATATATATATATATATATATATATATATATATATATATATGTCGTACCGAATATGTAAAACTGGTCAATTAGCAAGAACTCATTTAAAATTAAGTCCTTTCTAAAATTTTCTCTTATACGTTTAAAGATATACTTTTTTCATTAATGTTTATGTAAAAATTTATAATTTTGCACCAAAAGGAACTTAGAAAACTTACCTAACCTTATTATAACAAGAACAATTTATTTTAGCCTAACCCAACTAAATATATTTTAGATTTGTTTACAATAATTTAGTACTAAACGAACACAATCAAATATATTTTTTTCGTTAGGTTCAGAATGATTTTGACGAAATTATTGCATACACAAATTTTTACTTGTCCTATATGGCAAGACGAGCGTTGCTATTTAAGCCAAGATCGCAAGTTCTGCCTATTCGGCACGACACATTATATATATATATATATATATATATATATATATATATATATATATATATATATATATATATATATATATATATATATATATATATATATATATATACATATATATCCTAGGTAGTAGGTTGGTAGACAGCAACCGCCCAGGGAGGTACTACCGTCCTGCCAAGTGAGTGTAAAACGAAAGCCTGTAATTCTTTTACTTGATGGTAGGATTGCTGGTGTCTTTCGTCTGTCTCATCAACATGCAAGATTTCAGGTACGTCTTGCTACTTCAACTTACACTTCGGTCACACTACACATACATGTACAAGCATATAAATACACACCCCTCTGGGTTTTCTGCTATTTTCTTTCCAGTTCTTGTTCTTGTTTATTTCCTCTTATCTCCATGGGGAAGTGAAACAGAATTCTTCCTCCGTAAGCCATTCGTGTTGTAAGAGGTGACTAAAATGCCGGGAGCAAGGGGCTAGTAACCCCTTCTCCTGTATATATTACTAAATGTAAAAGGAGAAACTTTCGTTTTTTCTTTTGGGCTACCCAACCTCAGTGGGATACGGCTGGTACGTTGAAAGAAGAAGAATATGTATGTATATATACTTACTTATTATGTATATATATTTATTATTTTCCCATGAGTTCTACTAATATACTTATTTAAGACATTTTTCTCAATTTTTTTTTATCCCGTTCTCTCTTATCCTTACATTAAAATTTAAATGAAAATAGTTTGGAACCCCACTTGTCTGGTTTGTTTTTGATGTACTGCCTTAGGTTTCCAGCGGTTTTACCCTTGAAACCAACTGTAACTTCATGAACATACTGCCTGGGTGTAGCTGGAACTTTCAAGCAAGCGTTAGTGCAGTGTAAAGAGGCCTCATTTTGTGGAATCTGTCATCCTTCTTTTGTATGTGATCATTGAAATGAATTGTACACCTAAACAACCTAAACCTCTTAGATCCCATGACTTTTGTAACCTGGGGTACCTTACTTGAAGTAGCCCAATAGTCCTGAATGCAAGAGTGTGAAAAAATACCCATATAATACAGAATACCTATGAACCTTGTGACTTCTTCAAAATCGGGTAGAAAAGTACTATGTTTTTTTGCCTGGCATACAAATTAGTTTGAAATCAGATGTGGTTTATTATGTCTTTAGTAAAAAAGTCGCTAAAATAATCATATGCACACCTAATTGCAAGAGGCTTTTCATGTTCGTATATAGGCAAAGGGTTATTGTGGATATAAGGTAAACTCACTTGTTGGATGGTAACGATATATATTGTCAGACTGTGGATGAGAGGTGGGAGCCCAGGCCTGCCTTGCTCTGCCTGCTTGGATGTCTATCCGTGGAGTGGGGACGAGGCAGCGCCTCTCACTCATGCTGTATCCCGTGACGTCATACAGTCACAGGCCTAGGGATCTTCTATTTAAAGCACATGGATGGTACTATAATGCTCAGCTAATCTATGCATACAACACATGTAAAGGAGGATCAGCAACTATGCTGACAGCTCGGTCATGTTACGTATGTCGTCTTGACATACACTACTATGCTATAGGCTGAACAGGTAGGTGGTTCTGGGCTGATTCTATACAATAACAAAGACATATGTAACTTAGAACTAATGGATGGTATCATAATGGATGTTAGCATAATGAGCTTTAACGTAATGGGTGTTAACATAATGACTTTTAACGTAATGAGTTTCATTGTAATGCATTACGACTTATAAGAACAAATCATTGTACAATATGAATGGAATTGATCGATCTATCTGTATTCATGCACTCTACAGATTCTGAGGAAGAATTAATATATATATATATATACAAGGTGAAATTAACAGCAAGGCAATCTGGTGCACTCAGATCACTACTTTCAGATTCTCAGAATACGGAGGGAACGTGAACACGAAAAAAAAATCTGAAAAACTGATCAGTTAATAACAAACAGTTGACAATTTCCTTCATCTTTGACATCTAATTATACAGGCTGTTTACATTTAAACCCAATTCTGCGAGGGTAAGGTTTACGTATGCAGAATGGTTATCATCTATGGGAGGATCGAATTCCTCTGCAATGGCTAACACATGCCTTGACTGAGGGAGATCTGAACGAGTATCTACAAAAGATACAGCTACATGGACGATCTGAACGAGTATCTACAAAAGATACAGCTTCATTCACTAGTGACTGTGGAATTACTAACTCTTCTGCTAGGAGTACTCAACTCGACTGTTCGATTCAGTAATTCTTGGCTCATTACAGAGTCATTAATGGGTGCTGGTGGCTACACAGTCAGAATAAGATCTTCCTGGAGCAGGAATCGAATCACCAGAACACAAGGGATCGGCTCTTTCTTACTGGAGGAATGAACAAACTCGGTGGAGTGGATGACTCTCCCATTGCAAGGATAGTAGTCTCAGCACCCAGGGTTGTCTGAGGTTCCTCTGAAACCCAAGGTAACTGTACACTATCCTGCGTGCACGATATTGTGGCTGGAGTCCAGACAGGAGTGACAGTGTTACTAGTGCCTGACCGCTCGGCTACGTTAATAAGTAATGAACGAATCTACAGGAGCTTAATCTGAACTTCACATTTCGCAGCACTTTAACAAATCTCAGGTACAAGCTGTGAGAACAAACACATTGCTCAAGGGCTAGGTATTGTCTTTCAGTCAGTAAGGGAATACTGGTACTGTCGACTGATTCATATTGACTTTGACTGGCATGATACACTAAGTGAACATTCAAAGGTGACTGGGATATCTTCTCAGGGAACTTACTCAAGGACATAAAGGTAAGAAAAATAGAGAGAATGACACAATAAGCTTAAATAGGAAGAAATTACTTAACTATACTGCATAAGTAAATGAAATTGACAGGTCACACTGTAAGCAAGGAAACTCACACTCACAAAAGAAAATACTCAGCTGAATAAGCAACACTTTGAAAATCAAGAGAAATTGTACTTTACTCAAATCTAATTTGCTCAACTTTACTTTAAAATGAGTTAATTGCACAGGGAGTTGTCTGTACTTTCAATGCAATAGGGAAATTCAACAATAAAATTATGAAATCAATCAAAAATGTTAAAATGGACTCAATAAATTTGTGCAAAGTTAAAACAAACTGGAAAACAATTCACTAAAAATAAAATAAAATGGCACACAAAGAATAAAATATTATGCACAGAACAGAGCATATGAAACTGCACTGAAATAAACTGTAGCAATATTGTAATAAAGTTGGTAGAATTACCGACAATATGTAAAGTAATAGGACACAAGTGCAACTAATGTGACATTTATTGTGGCAACGTTTCGCTCTCCAGGAGCTTTATCAAGCCATTACAAACAATACATGGACACAGAGGGTATATAAAGGCTCAGAGTGAGGTGAATACTAGTGAGGTACCATTCCGATGTTCACTAGTGGTAGTAGTAGTAGTAGTAGTGGTAGTGACAAAAGCAATTAATTCGTACATGAGTAAAAGGATATAAAAGCTATTACTTGGGTAACATAAAAATAGGTTGGACAAATATAAACTGGAATGAGGCAGGTTGTTTCAGTGTTCACTCTCTGTGCTTTGTGTAGTATAACAGGAGAGACTATGTGACGGCAGGGTTTACTGTTTTCACTCTGAGCCTTTATATACCCTCTGTGTCCATGTATTGTTTGTAATGGCTTGATAAAGCTCCTGGAGAGCGAAACGTTGCCACAATAAATGTCACATTAGTTGCACTTGTGTCCTATTACTTTACATGTAGCAATATTGCAAATGACAATTGCTAATCAAAAGTACTGCACAACACTACATAAAATTTCTGCAAGAAAAATTTTAATGGCAACACAATGTTTGCACAAGAATTATTGCATAGTGAGTCAATGTGCAATAATAAAAAAAATTACACACACAAGAAAATACAGTTTACAAGAAAAGAAAATATACCATCAAGGAATGAACTGAGTGAACACTTTAACTCTTAATTTCAACTTAAGCAAACACTTACTCAACAAACAAAAGAATGATTTACTTTAAAAGAAGACCATAAAAATTGCACTAAGAGTGAATTTGTTCAATGAAACAAAAAAATAATAGATTTTTGTGCAAAAACACAGAACGAAAAGGGTTTGAACACTTACAGTGATGCAGAACACAACACATCAATATAAACACATTACTAGAATTTTCTTGCTATGAAACTTGAGGTATGAAAATTTGGAAAAATAATTGTCTTGCTTGCACAAAATAATGGCACTTTTGTCTGTGGAGATAAGACAAATTAGACACTGGCTAAATGAAAAGAATTAACACAAGAATGTTCAACACACAGAGAAAAATAAAATGGTAAATGAATGAAAACAAAACAACAAGAATACACAAATGCTGGGAGGAAAATATAACAGACAACACTGAGTTGTGATGCAGAATACAAGGTAATAAATTGCTGAATTACTTCACTGCAATACTGTGAACACAAGGTAATTCTGATGTGTAACACAACTCTATACTCCTTATATGTTGCACACAACAAGGAAAAACACTAAGGTACTTACTTCAAATATATAAAAAAAAAAGAAGCACAACACAACAGACATAAAATAATAACACTGAATTAAGAAGAGAGAAAAAAATTGCAATCAGTATATAATAAGCACTGAGTCTAATCAAGAGTTACTGAATGTTACTAAGAAATCACTGGAAACACGAAAAGAAATGTCTCAACACTCGCAAATGTCTCTATGAAAAATATTATTGCTGTAGCGGCGTTGTTGACTGAATTGGGGTGGAGGATGGTGGTGGAGGATGGTTATGTCGTCTCGTGGCTGGCTCTCTGCTACTCTCCATGTGATCGTAGAATTTTGCACTTAAATCGACGATGGACCCACACAGGAGGCTTTTAACGATGGCACCACTGATGGAAAAACACACTCTGGCTCTTGTATCCCTATGTGGTCCTTAAAATATGGTGCTAGAACCCATAATAAGGGTACAAAACAGTGGTTGAGGTGAGTGAGGTGGGGCGGCTGAGGCAGCTGAGGCAGGGTGGTGGGACACCACGCGTGGTGACTGGGCCTATGGGATGAACGGCGTAAGCCTCACTCGGGACACCCGCACTAGGTGCGAAAATATTCTAAGTCGCGCTGGCTTAAAACAAATCCACTTAATACCACAACACCACACAGATGATAAAGCACTCAGAATGGCTAGAGCTTGAAGCACAAAGCGATGAAGAAGACTGTACCCACGTGGCTTGCTTGAGTACTGGGTTAGTCATCTCGATTAGTCACCTGGATTAGTTGCTGGCTGGCTTTGCTTAACCCTTCACACAGAATGGCTTGATAGCTTCTAACGATGAGCACAGCAGGGGTGGAAAGCTGGCTTGGCAGGCAAGGCTGGATGGTGTGAGGCTAGGCTGGGCGACTCGCTGACCAGACTGTCGTGCTGGCTTGGCTTACTTTGCAAACTCGGGTAAACCCCTCAGGAGTGATGCAAATATGCAGATAAACACTAATACACAGAGGTTGACCAGTGGATAATGTAGAGGCTGGTGGATGCTTGAGGTAGCTGGATTGGGGTAGGTCGAGTGTTACCCTTCTAGGAAGGCATAGCACAAGATGGCGACAGGCTCAGTAGAAATTTTATCTCCAGAAATCGCTGCAATCGTCAGAATTACAGGCCCTCCACTGACACCAATTTGTCGTGGGGGTTCGGTAGGAGATATGATGGTTGAAGGTAAACACACTTGTTGGATGGTAACGATATGTATTGTCAGACTGTGGTAAGGAAGGGGGGCCCAGCCTGCCTGCTTGCCTTCATATGTCTAAGCGCAGAGTGAGGATGAGGCAGAGCGACCCACTCACTCATGCTGCATCCCGTGACGTCATACAGTCGCTCATCCTAATAGGGATCTTCTATATAAACACATGGATGGTACTATGATACTCGGCTAATCTATACATACAACACATGTAAAAGAGGATCAGCAACTATGCTGATATATATATATATATATATATATATATATATATATATATATATATATATATATATATATATATATATATATATATATATATATATATATATATATATATATATATATATATATCAGCAACTATGCTGATATATATATATATATATATATATATATATATATATATATATATATATATATATATATATATATATATATATATATATATATATATATATATATATATATATGTATATATGTATATAAACAGTCAAAAAAGCGGCTGAGCGACTCCTTCCGGTTTAGGGGTGCGGCTGAGCGACTCCTTCCGGTTTAGGGGTGCGGCTGAGCGACTCCTTCCGGTTTAGGGGTGCGGCTGAGTGACTCCTTCCGGTCTAGGGCCAGCAGCTGGAGGGTCCCCTTTTCACACCTAGGTGTTACTTCCGGTTTGACCTTGACCTCGCCCTCGAGACTACCTCACCCTCAACCCCCAACCAATACCCACCGCCCGCGACCCCCCCTTCGAGACCCCCCGTCGCGCCGCGCGCCCGCCCGCGCACTCCCGCGCGGCCCGCCCGCGCGCCTGCCCGCGCCCTTCGCGACCCCCGCCCGCGCCTTCTGCTGCGCCTTCTGCAGCGTCATCCGGATCGCCCCCGCGTCTCGAATTTTTTTTCCGATTTTTTTCGAATTTTTTTTGAATTTCATTTTCTTGTGCTCTCCATCTCCTCGGATCAAGGTTTTTGGATCCCCCCTATGGGGGTTTTCGAAATTCTTATGATCTCGAATCAAGTTTTTTTTGGATTGCCCCTCCCACTTTCACCCCCACCCCAAATTTTTTTCACTCGATAATACAAGTTTTTGGATTCCCCCCTATGGGGTTTTCGAAATTCCCCCCTCCCCACTTTCACCCCCCAACCCCCAAAAAATTTCTCAATATTACCAAGTTTTTGGATTCCCCCCTATGGGGTTTTCGAAATTTTCGAATTCCTCGAATCAAGTTTTTGGATTCCCCCTATGGGGTTTTCGAAATTCTCCATCTCTTTGGATCAAGGTTTTTTGGATTGTCCCTCCTTCCACCCCCAACCCCCACCTCAAATTTTTCTCGATAATACAAGTTTTGGATTCCCCCCTATGGGGGTTTTGAATTTCTTATGAGCTCCTCGGATCAAATTTTTGAGGTTCCCCCTCCCACTTTCACCCCCTCCCACTTTCAGCCCCCCTCCCACTTTCACTCCCCCCTCCCACTTTCACCCCTATTTCCCAAAAATTTCTCAATATTACCAAGACTCGATCTCCTCGGATCAAATTTTCTCGATAATACAAGTTTTTGGATTCCCCCCCTATGGGGGTTTCGAAAGTCTCCATCACCTTGGATCAAATTTTTGGATTGTCCCTCCTTCCACCCCCACCCCCCAACCCCAAAAAATTTCTCGATATTACCAAGTTTTTTTTTTTGGATTACCCCCTATGGGGGTTTTCGAAATTCGGATCAAGGTTTTTGGATCCCCCTATGGGGTTTCGAAATCAAAGTCTCCAATTAATCGGATCAAGTTTTTAGATTCCCCCCCTCTGGGGGTAAGCATGCTTACTACAGGTCTAAACAAGTCAAATGACCTAAGAAGGGTGTTTACTCGGCGGTCAGTGACGTCACACATACATGCTGAATCTTGTCGACCATATGTCAGTGACGTCACGTGTTGACCCCGCACATACAAGCAGAATCTTGTCGACCCTTTTAGTTCATTAAAGTTAATAAGGGGACACTTACCCCCCATACACATATACAACATAGGGAAAACATTTTCACTCTTAATCCCAATTTTTCTCGTTTTAACCCTTTTAGTTCATTAAAGTTAATAAGGGGACACAGTACATCAGAAAGTCACATTTTTTCGTTAATACCCACAATTTCTTTACAACACAAGTCTAGACAATTTTTTAACTATTTCATCTCAGGTCACTCCCCACGAAATAACCTTCTCCCCACCCTCCCAAACCCTCACACTCCAACCAACACCTCACAATTTTCACTCATAACCCCACAATTTTTCTCGTTTTAACCCTTTTAGTTCATTAAAGTTAATAAGGGGACACAGTACATCAGAAAGTCACCACATCGCTTACATCCACTTTCGTTAAATTCACTAGTCACAATTTTACATATTACGAAGTTAAATACGCACTTTTACTTTGAACACCTTCAAAACTCTCTC
>NW_027200076.1:0-24646 GCF_038502225.1 Cherax quadricarinatus
GTGTGTGTGTGTGTGTGTGTGTGTGTGTGTGTGTGTGTGTGTGTGTGTGTGTGTGTGTGTGTGTGTGTGTGTGTGTGTGTGTGTGTGTGTGTGTGTGTGTGTGTGTGTGTGTGTGTGTGTGTGTGTGTGTGTGTGTGTGTGTGTGTGTGTGTGTGTGTGTGTGTGTGTGTGTGTGTGTGTGTGTGTGTGTGTGTGTGTGTGTGTGTGTGTGTGTGTGTGTGTGTGTGTGTGTGTGTGTGTGTGTGTGTGTGTGTGTGTGTGTGTGTGTGTGTGTGTGTGTGTGTGTGTGTGTGTGTGTGTGTGTGTGTGTGTGTGTGTGTGTGTGTGTGTGTGTGAGTGTGTGTGTGTGTGTGTGTGTGTGTGTGTGTGTGTGTGTGTGTGTGTGTGTGTGTGTGTGTGTGTGTGTGTGTGTGTGTGTGTGTGTGTGTGTGTGTGTGTGTGTGTGTGTGTGTGTGTACTCACATATTTGTGGTTGCAGGGGTCGAGTCCGAGCTTGTGTGTGTGTGTGTGTGTGTGTGTGTGTGTGTGTGTGTGTGTGTGTGTGTGTGTGTG
Source organism: Cherax quadricarinatus (assembly GCF_038502225.1). NCBI lineage: Eukaryota > Metazoa > Arthropoda > Malacostraca > Decapoda > Parastacidae > Cherax > Cherax quadricarinatus. The sequence goes on from NW_027200076.1 coordinate 553, forward strand.
TGTGTGTGTGTGTGTGTGTGTGTGTGTGTGTGTGTGTGTGTGTGTGTGTGTGTGTGTGTGTGTGTGTGTGTGTGTGTGTGTGTGTGTGTGTGTGTGTGTGTGTGTGTGTGTGTGTGTGTGTGTGTGTGTGTGTGTGTGTGTGTGTGTGTGTGTGTGTGTGTGTGTGTGTGTGTGTGTGTGTGTGTGAGGGAAGTGAAAATATGAGAATAAAGACAAACTTGTTTAAAAATTGTTTTAAAATTATTTTTACCTAAATTATATCTTGCATAAGATAATTCATAATATTGTCTTCTTTACCTGACCCACAAGTGTCTCAAACTAGTAACTTTACCTGACCCACAAGTGTCTCAAACTAGTAACTTTACCTGACCCACAAGTGTCTCAAACTCAACTTTACCTAGTCTCAAACTAGTAACTTTACCTGACCCACAAGTGTCTCAAACTAGTAACTTTACCTGACCCACAAGTGTCTCAAACTAGTAACTTTACCTGACCCACAAGTGTCTCAAACTAGTAACTTTACCTGACCCACAAGTGTCTCAAACTAGTAACTTTACCTGACCCACAAGTGTCTCAACTTTACCTGACCCACAAGTGTCTCAAACTAGTAACTTTACCTGACCCACAAGTGTCTCAAACTAGTAACTTTACCTGACCCACAAGTGTCTCTCAAACTAGTGTCTCAAACTAACTTTACCTGACCCACAAGTGTCTCAAACTAGTAACTTTACCTGACCCACAAGTGTCTCAAACTAGTAACTTTACCTGACCCACAAGTGTCTCAAACTAGCAACTTTACCTGACCCACAAGTGTCTCAAACTAGTAACTTTACCTGACCCACAAGTGTCTCAAACTAGTAACTTTACCTGACCCACAAGTGTCTCAAACTAGTAACTTTACCTGACCCACAAGTGTCTCAAACTAGTAACTTTACCTGACCCACAAGTGTCTCAAACTAGTAACTTTACCTGACCCACAAGTGTCTCAAACTAGTAACTTTACCTGACCCACAAGTGTCTCAAACTAGTCTCAAACTAGTAACTTTACCTGACCCACAAGTGTCTCAAACTAGTAACTTTACCTGACCCACAAGTGTCTCAAACTAGTAACTTTACCTGACCCACAAGTGTCTCAAACTAGCAACTTTACCTGACCCAAAAGTGTCTTAAACTAGTAACTTTACCTGACCCACAAGTGTCTCAAACTAGTAACTTTACCTGACCCACAAGTGTCTCAAACTAGTAACTTTACCTGACCCACAAGTGTCTCAAACTAGTAACTTTACCTGACCCACAAGTGTCTCAAACTAGTAACTTTACCTGACCCACAAGTGTCTCAAACTAGTAACTTTACCTGACCCACAAGTGTCTAAACTAGTAACTTTACCTGACCCACAAGTGTCTCAAACTTGCAACTTTACCTGACCCACAAGTGTCTAAAACTAGTAACTTTACCTGACCCACAAGTGTCTAAAACTAGTAACTTTTCACACCTTTCATAATGGATGTCTTAAAATACCGAAAACCAACATTCTTCATCACAATATTGAAATATATAAAGTTTCTGATTTACCCAACATTTAGGTAGACTGATTGTTTTTCTACTTCCAAGTTTTCGATTTTATTTTTAAAAGACAAACATAATTTTAACAACCGTGAGTTAGAGTGCATATATGGACGGGTACAAATTTGTGTACATACGTGTGTGTGTGTGTGTGTGTGTGTGTGTGTGTGTGTGTGTGTGTGTGTATTTGTGATTACATACATATTGTGTGTGTGTGTGTGTGTGTATTTGTGATTACATACATATTAGCGTAAGAGGCAGTGAGTGTGTTTTATACATGTGTGTGTGTGTGTGTGTGTGTGTGTGTGTGTGTGTGTGTGTGTGTGTGTGTGTGTGTGTGTGTGTGTGTGTGATTACATACATATTGTAAGAGGCAGTAGTGTGTTACCATTTTGTCCTAGGCACATGTCGATTAGACACTAGGCCTGTTGTATACGAGTACGTGCGTGTGTGTGTGTGTGTGTGTGTGTCCTGCACATGTGATTGACACTGTGTGTGTGTGTGTGTGTGTGTGTGTGTGTGTGTGTGTGTGTGTGTGTGTGTGTGTGTGTGTGTGTGTGTGCTCATGTGCGCAGTTTTATGAGTGTATGAATGATGGTGAACACAAGCTTCGTTTACGGAAATGCGCAAATGAGTGTAAAAACAAGTGTATGTGTAAGTTAAGTAAGTTTACTTAGGTACAAGTACATGTAAAAACACTTACACAATCTATCATACATATTAACGAATATGTAAATTACCCAGGATAACCCAAAAAGTCAGATAAAGTGACTTATTAACATTGTGAGCGGCGCTTGTAACTGATCGTTTTCCAAATACATAAGACAAATAACAAAATAAAAACACGAAGTTTAATACTTATTACAGTTATTACAACAAAACATTCACAAATGCACTTAAGCTGCTTATTAAGCACAAAAAGAAACTTATATTTAATGTTGATGAATTGTGTAATATAAATAGAACTCCCAAATTTTCACTGAGTGACCAGGCCTTGGTGGTCGAACTGGACGGTAGCTTGGCTGCGTCTGGCTGATCTACGATCTAGACTGTCTTGGTGGGTGTATTTACAGGACGCAGTTTCTGTGTGTCCCCTCCTGTAATTCCACCCACCTGGACAGTCTCTACCGTAGACCAGCTAAACAAGGCCTCGTTCTCATCTGGCTAGATCACGGAGGGATACATAACCTGGGGAAGGCTGAGGCTGGAAGATATCCTAAGGGAAGTGAGGAAGGGGAGACATTCGGGGGCCCACGGATGGATTCCTGGACACATGGACCTGGGAAAGGCGAGGATACCTTGGGGAAGTGGGGAAGGGAAAATATCTGAGGGCGGACAGATGGACTCCTGGACACGCGGACCCGGGAGGGGTGTGCAAGGTTGGGGTGTGGGGGAAGTGAGGAAAGGGGAGCACCTGGCGTCACACAGGTGGACTCCTGGAACCACGGACCGGGGGGGGGTTGTGAAAGGTACTGGGGTTGGGGGGGGGGGTTGTGCAAGGTTGGGGTGTGGGGGAAGTGGGGAAGGGGGAGCACCTGGCCTTCGCACAGGTGGACTCCTGGAACCACGGACCCGGGGGGGGGGTTGTGCAAGGTTGGGGTGTGGGGGAAGTGGGGAAGGGGGAGCACCTGGCCTTCGCACAGGTGGACTCCTGGAACCACGGACCCGGGGGGGTGCAAGGTTGGGGTGTGGGGGAAGTGGGGAAGGGGGAGCACCTGGCCTTCGCACAGGTGGACTCCTGGAACCACGGACCCGGGGGAGGGGTGGTTGTGCAAGGTTGGGGTGTGGGGGAAGTGGGGAAGGGGGAGCACCTGGCCTTCGCACAGGTGGACTCCTGGAACCACGGACCCGCGGGGGGGTTGTGCAAGGTTGGGGTGTGGGGGAAGTGGGGAAGGGGGAGCACCTGGCCTTCGCACAGGTGGACTCCTGGAACCACGGACCCGGGGGGGGGGGTTGTGCAAGGTTGGGGTGTGGGGGAAGTGGGGAAGGGGGAGCACCTGGCCTTCGCACAGGTGGACTCCTGGAACCACGGACCCGGGGGGGGGGTTGTGCAAGGTTGGGGTGTGGGGGAAGTGGGGAAGGGGGAGCACCTGGCCTTCGCACAGGTGGACTCCTGGAACCACGGACCCGGAGGGGGGTGGTTGTGCAAGGTTGGGGTGTGGGGGAAGTGGGGAAGGGGGAGCACCTGGCCTTCGCACAGGTGGACTCCTGGAACCACGGACCCGGGGGGGGGGTTGTGCAAGGTTGGGGTGTGGGGGAAGTGGGGAAGGGGGAGCACCTGGCCTTCGCACAGGTGGACTCCTGGAACCACGGACCCGGGGGGGGGGTGCAAGGTTGGGGTGTGGGGGAAGTGGGGAAGGGGGAGCACCTGGCCTTCGCACAGGTGGACTCCTGGAACCACGGACCCAAGGTTGGGGTGTGGGGGAAGTGGGGAAGGGGGGGGGGGGGGACTCCTTGTGCAAGGTTGGGGTGTGGGGGAAGTGGGGAAGGGGGAGCACCTGGCCTTCGCACAGGTGGACTCCTGGAACCACGGACCCGGGGGGGGGGTTGTGCAAGGTTGGGGTGTGGGGGAAGTGGGGAAGGGGGAGCACCTGGCCTTCACACAGGTGGACTCCTGGAACCACGGACCCGGGGGGGGTGCAAGGTTGGGGTGTGGGGTGTGGGGGAAGTGGGGAAGGGGGAGCACCTGGCCTTCACACAGGTGGACTCCTGGAACCACGGACCCGGGCGGGGGAAGTGGGGAAGGGAGGATGCCTGAGGGGACACAGGCGGACTCCTGGACACGCGGACCTGGGAGAGACGAAAAAGGATACTCACTGGTTGTCGAGGCAGACCCTGGGGAAGTGGGGAAGGGAGGATGCCTGAGGGGACACAGGCGGACTCCTGGACACGCGGACCTGGGAGAGACGAAAAAGGATACTCACTGGTTGTCGAGGCAGACCCTGGGGAAGTGGGGAAGGGAGGATGCCTGAGGGGACACAGGCGGACTCCTGGACACGCGGACCTGGGAGAGACGAAAAAGGATACTCACCGGCCGTCGAGGCAGACCCTGGGGAAGTGGGGAAGGGAGGATGCCTGAGGGGACACAGGCGGACTCCTGGACACGCGGACCTGGGAGAGACGAAAAAGGATACTCACCGGCCGTCGAGGCAGACCCTGGGGAAGTGGGGAAGGGAGGATGCCTGAGGGGACACAGGCGGACTCCTGGACACGCGGACCTGGGAGAGACGAAAAAGGATACTCACCGGCCGTCGAGGCAGACCCTGGGGAAGTGGGGAAGGGAGGATGCCTGAGGGGACACAGGCGGACTCCTGGACACGCGGACCTGGGAGAGACGAAAAAGGATACTCACCGGCCGTCGAGGCAGACCCTGGGGAAGTGGGGAAGGGAGGATGCCTGAGGGGATTATTGTACTGGTCTTCTGTGTTATTGTACTGGTCTTCTGTGTTATTGTACTGGTCTTCTATGTTACTGGTCTTCTGTGTTATTGTACTGGTCTTCTGTGTTATTGTACTGGTCTTCTGTGTTATTGTACTGGTCTTCTGTGTTATTGTACTGGTCTTCTGTGTTATTGTACTGGTCTTCTGTGTTATATACTGGTCTTCTGTGTTATTGTACTGGTCTTCTGTGTTATTGTACTGGTCTTCTGTGTTATTGTACTGGTCTTCTGTGTTATTGTACTGGTCTTCTGTGTTATTGTACTGGTCTTCTGTGTTATTGTACTGGTCTTCTGTGTTATTGTACTGGTCTTTGTTATTGTATTGGTCTTCTATGTTATTGTACAGGTCTTCTGTGTTATTGAAATGGTCTTCTCTGCTATTGTACTGGTTATCTGTGTTACTGTATTGGTCTTCTGTTATTGTACTGGTCTTCTGTGTTATTGTACTGGTCTTCTGTGTTATTGTACTGGTCTTCTGTGTTATTGTACTGGTCTTCTGTGTTATTGTACTGGTCTTCTGTGTTATTGTACTGGTCTTCTGTGTTATTGTACTGGTCTTCTGTGTTATTGTACTGGTCTTCTGTGTTATTGTACTGGTCTTCTGTGTTATTGTACTGGTCTTCTGTGTTATTGTACTGGTCTTCTGTGTTATTGTACTGGTCTTCTGTGTTATTGTACTGGTCTTCTGTGTTACTGTACTGGTCTTCTGTGTTATTGTACTGGTCTTCTGTGTTATTGTACTGGTCTTCTGTGTTATTGTACTGGTCTTCTGTGTTACTGTACTGGTCTTCTGTGTTACTGTACTGGTCTTCTGTGTTATTTTACAGTTCTGGTCTTCTGTGTTACTGTACTGGTCTTCTGTGTTATTTTACAGTTCTGGTCTTGTATGTTTCAGCACTTTTATTGTGATTTATTTTTCGTGTGTTATTCTATTGTTCTTCTGTATTGTTGCACTTTTTTGTGTTTTATTTGTGTTTTATGTTTTATTATGCTGCTCTGTGTGTTACTATGCTGTTTTATATCCTTATATGCTGTTTTATATGTTATTAAATTTTTTATATGTTTCTGATTCATATGTTGCTATTTTGATTTATTTCTCTATTTATTGTTTTATGTTTTACATTACTGTGTTATGTGTTACTTTATTGTTTTATGTCTTACTATACTCTTTTCTGTGTTTCTATACAGTTTTTTGTGTTTTTATACTGCTTTATGCTTCACTATACTGCTTTATGCTTCACTATACTGCTTTATGCTTCACTATACTGCTTTATGCTTCACTATACTGCTTTATGCTTCACTATACTGTTTTATGCTTCACTATACTGCTTTATGCTTCACTATACTGTTTTATGCTTCACTATACTGCTTTATGCTTCACCACACTGCTTTTTGCTTCACTATACTGCTTTTTGCTTCACTATACTGCTTTTTGCTTCACTATACTGCTTTGTGCTTCACTATACTGCTTTATGTATCATGTTACTGTTCTTACATGTTACTGTAGTTGTCTTTAATATTAGTGTACTTATTGTAAGTTACTGTAGTGTTCTTGATTGTAAATTGTCTGTTGACACCGACATATTGTGGTAAAGGTCACTTGTATCCTGCATTCTACTTAAGTGTGCTTTTCCACTGTACTGTTATTGTGTTTTGCTGTATCGATTTTGTGTATGTCTTTATCGTTCTTGTATGTTGACATTCTGGCTGTATCCTCGATCCTTTATCCTCAGATAAATTTCCATTAATGAATATCATCTAATGTTTAAAGTGGTTTAGGTGGTAATTTTGCGACATTTTTAAATGATTTATAATGGTGTCGTAATGGACCTTAAGGCTTAAGTTGCAAAAGAATCAACGAAAAAAAATAAGGCAGAAAATATTTCTATGCAAATAGAGTACTTGAGAAACAGTGTTGAGCTCCACGTGGAAGTTGTAAGTGTAATAACTATTGTGAACGAAATCAGAGAGAAGTCAAAGCACTTTGTGAGAGTTGCTTGTCTCTGCTTTCAAAGTTGTGCTTGTTGTAGACAAACACCTGAAAGTTGTGCTTGTTGTAGACAAACACCTGAAAGTTGTGCTTGTTGTAGACAAACACCTGAAAGTTGTGCTTGTTGTAGACAAACACCTGAAAGCTACAACACATGATGTACAACTCACTAGCACAAGTACCATGATGTACAACTCACTAGCAGTTGTACCATGATGTACAATCATATAAAAGTTGCATCACAAAAAACACCTAGACAACTCACTAGCACAAGTACCATGATGTACAACTCACTAGCACAAGTACCATGATGTACAACTCACTAGCACAAGTACCATGATGTACAACTCACTAGCACAAGTACCATGATGTACAACTCACTAGCACAAGTACCATGATGTACAACTCACTAGCACAAGTACCATGATGTACAACTCACTAGCACAAGTACCATGGTGTACAACTCACTAGCACAAGTACCATGGAGTACAACTCACTAGCACAAGTACCATGATGTACAACTCACTAGCACAAGTGCCGTGATGTACAACTCACTAGCACAAGTACCATGATGTACAACTCAGTATCACAAGTACCATGATATACAACTCACAAGCACAAGTACCATGATGTTCAACTCACTAGCACAAGTACCATGATGTACAACTCACTAACACAAGTACCATGATGTACAACTCACTAGCACAAGTACCATGATGTACAACTCACTAGCACAAGTACCATGATGTACAACTCACTAGCACAAGTACTATGATGTACAACTCACTAGCACAAGTACCATGATGTACAACTCACTAGCACAAGTACCATGATGTACAACTCACTAGCACAAGTACCATGGTGTACAACTTACTAGCACAAGTACCATGATGTACAACTCACCAGCACAAGTACCATGGTGTACAACTCACTAGCACAAGTACCATGATGTACAACTCACCAGCACAAGTACCATGGTGTACAACTCACCAGCACAAGTACCATGGTGTACAACTCACTAGCACAAGTACCATGATGTACAACTCACTAGCACAAGTACCATGGTGTACAACTCACTAGCACAAGTACCATGGTGTACAACTCACCAGCACAAGTACCATGGTGTACAACTCACTAGCACAAGTACCATGGTGTACAACTCACTAGCACAAGTACCATGGTGTACAACTCACTAGCACAAGTACCATGGTGTACAACTCACAACACAAGTACCATGGTGTACAACTCACTAGCACAAGTACCATGGTGTACAACTCACTAGCACAAGTACCATGATGTACAACTCACCATCACAAGTACCATGGTGTACAACTCACCAGCACAAGTACCATGGTGTACAACTCACTAGCACAAGTACCATGGTGTACAACTCACTAGCACAAGTACCATGGTGTACAACTCACCAGCACAAGTACCATGGTGTACAACTCACCAGCACAAGTACCATGGTGTACAACTCACCAGCACAAGTACCATGGTGTACAACTCACTAGCACAAGTACCATGGTGTACAACTCACTAGCAGATGTCAATGATGCAGTTCCTCGACGAAATCAATGAACATCAACAGAGTCAGGTTCAACAGCAACTCTTCAGAATATCAACGCTCTCAACGTTTTTTGTCGCCATATTGTAGCGTAGCCTCTTATTGCTATGAAAACCCTCGAGATACTCACGCCGTTTGTTACAGCGTATCTTTGCCAGCAATACCTTTCCAGGATGGTAGACATCAAAACGAAGACAAGGAACAGACTCTTTTTGCGAAAATGATATGAGAGTATAACTTGCCAAGGTGAAGCCGCATATTTCTGAACTTGTCTCTGAAAGACAACAGCAAAGTCTTTGTAATCAAATTTTGAAGAAATCATATTTCGTTTTTCCAATTACGAAGGTTCGGTGAATGCACAGATGAAACTTGCGGGGTTCAGTACCTCCAATAAGGTTCAGAACCACTGGGTTAGAGGGAGTAAAAAAGCATCAAATGAAAAGCAGGACTAGAATAAATGTAATGAGAGAGAGAACGTTGAAGAAACTCTTGATCAGCTGGACGGAAGATAAACATTGTCGTAGTATACGATGAAACACCTGGATAATACTTAAGTATGGATATTATAATGGTATACAACACCGACAAGTAGATAAGTAAGACACATATGCAACTGCAACGTATCTTTATTCCGAAACATATTGACTTCACATGAGAGTAGATGTGCAAGAAGACAGTGCTGGTAGACTTCTTCAGTGTAATACAGAGGAGGATGTGCAAGAAGACAGTGCTGGTAGACTTCTTCAGTGTAATACAGAGGAGGATGTGCAAGAAGACAGTGCTGGTAGACTTCTTCAGTGTAATACAGAGGAGGATGTGCAAGAAGACAGTGCTGGTAGACTTCTTCAGTAATACAGAGGAGGATGTGCCAGTGCTGGTAGTGTAATACAGAGGAGGATGTGCAAGAAGACAGTGCTGGTAGACTTCTTCAGTGTAATACAGAGGAGGATGTGCAAGAAGACAGTGCTGGTAGACTTCTTCAGTGTAATACAGAGGAGGCAGCATCAATGATCTTGTGTAGGAGAAATGTGTCGTAATAAAGTTACCTGACAGTTAGAGAATTATCTTGCTTATTAATTCTTAAGTACTCAGGATAAATCCAGGATGGTTAATAATCCCAGTATGTGTGTTCGTGTGTGTTTATGATGCTGAAGGAGAATAAAATTTCACAATGCTTTTTTACACAAACGGTCAAATCTGCAGCTACACTTACATTTCACTCTTTAACGTCATCGAATTAGATGGCAGCTTTTTTGAAGGTTTGAAGCTTAGCCACTCAGTGATTTGAAAGATATTTCAGTCATTCCAGGATGGTGTTAATGGTTTCAATAACTTTTGTCCTAGGACATGTTAGCATGCCAATTGTACCATGAATATGATTCTCGTTATCATACTAAAACATTAAAAGTTTGAAGCCGATTGGATGAGGCGTTCTTGAGTTATGAGAGAAATTTATAACAATTGGACGAAGATGAAAAAGTCATGCAACTTCTTAAAGATCCGACTTACGAGATAACTAAAAATAATTCAGCAAATTTTTTAAGCCTCCCTTCAGGGTTACCTAATAAACTGGACACACAGTTCAATGAACGTGAATTATAGATTTTAATCTGCTTTAGTTATCGGCCGTTTTGCAACCTCCGATACTGATGTTATTTGATAGAAGTGAGGGACAGAATGATTCCAAACATGTCACTAAGCCAAAACTTGACCTGACCCAATGACAATTTCATGCTTTACCGCAAATGGCATTTTTTTAAGGTAACGACCTGATAAATACGTTCACCTCTACAACCGCTTAAGTATGACGTTTGCAATTATCTTATGAAAGATAAAGAGTTGCCAGGAAAAAAAGTATTAAATATGTCTCCCTCACTTTTTTCACATCTTCACTTCTCTGACATCTTCAAACAAAACAATAAACTCCATGTGGAGAAAATAGAATCTTCAAGCTCCGACACTCGACCTCCTGACAAAAGAAATATCAGCGACCATCTAATAACTTGGCTGGTAGTTCTTCTTAATGTCTTGTACACTGATCTCTTATTTACTAGATTGTTAACCTTCTGTTCCAGTGTTTTACTCTATTGTTATTGTTTGTTGATGTACGATACTTAAGTGTTGCTCTTCTGTTCTATGTTACTGTATTGTCCTTGTGTTTTACGGTACTGTTCTCGTGTGTTGTTGTACTGCTCTCGGATTTATTGTTACTAAGCCAAAACCTGACCTGACCCAATGACAATTTCATGCTTGTCATTTTACTGTACTGCCTTGTGTAACAGCATTTTTTAAAGTTATTATACTTATGTCTTACTGCATTGTTTCATTATGTTCCGGTATTGTTCTTTTGTATTACTGTATTGTTCTTCTGTGTAACTGCACTTGTGGTTTACTATGCTCTTTTTTATGTCACTGAACTGTTCTTGCTTGTCACTTTAATTTTCTTGTAAGTTACCATTCTTGTTACTTTATGATGATGTAGTGTTATTTAATGTTGTAATTTGCTATGACACCTTCCACAACAGTTTCTCCCATAGTGTCATTTGTGTCTCCCAAAACAATTATGTCGACTCAAAATTCCCAAAACATTCACTTAACAATTCTCAGAATTCATATCCCACTCTCCCCCACACTTATCTCCTCTATATGATATTAATACAAATAACATAATACATACACACAAAAATAATATCTCTCCAGGAATAAAGCTGACTATCATGGTAGTCTCGATCTGACAATAAATATTTTTATCAGCCTACCCTTCAACCTGGTAAATTCGAGTCAATGTTTGTCTCCTATACCGCTGTTTTATTCACTTACGTCTTGCTGTACTGTACCTTCGCAAAACTTTCAACAAAAACATATTATTTTGCAACAATACACTTTTTATGCTTAACTTGTACTAAGTTATGTTGATTCATACATCCCTCCCTTTTCAGCCTCTGTTCTTCATTACTTAACCTTCGTCTTTCACATCACTTTGTAAATCACAATTGTGATATACACATTTCCTGGTATACTCAACAGACAATACACAAACATGTACTGTTCATATTGCTTAAAAAATATTTTACAATTCTAACACTGTGTCTGGCTACTGTTGCAGTATATTAGAAACAAAGAGTGACACGAAAGCAAGACTTGCGAAGAGCGATGTTTACTAACGAATAGATGTAATTAAAACTCATATTATTATTCTTCATCAGCACTGCTTCAGTAATTTTAATAGTACGCAAATATTTGACGGTTATAAACAGAGTCACACTTCTGTTCTCTCATAACAACAGTTGTAATATGCACCTAAATGAAGACATTTTACACAAATATTGAAAATAATTTTCATAAAGGAAAGATCATGAAATAATGTATATATTTTAACCGGCGTTATTACTTTAGTATGTTTAGTGTTAGCGCTCAGTGTGAGGGCGACGGTTGCTTCTGCAGTCTAAGACGTGAATGAATTTGTCCAACACTGGAGACTATGTTAGTTTGTATCTCTACACTGTATTGTGTGAAGTCTTTGTTGAGACGATATAAACTCACTGTGTAAACTCGGTGTAATGTGTTAGTGAGTTGTACATCCAGATACTTGTGTGAGTCAAGAGTTTTGTGATGGGGCTCAGTTTATATAATTAATCTTGTGCTGAACTGTGAACACTAATCTACGCACATAATATTAATACACTTGTGTAGTACTATCATATATGGACAGTGCTTTAAGGGTGACTAAAATGCTGACCTCAGGAAAGTGGTGAAGGGTGAATACCTGGAGCCGCGGACCTGGGGTGGGACTTACTGACCTCAGGGAAGTGGTGAAGGGTGAATACCTGGAGCCACGGACCTGTGGTGGGACTTGCTGGCCTCAGGAAAGTGGTGAAGGGTGAATACCTGGAGCCACGGACCTGGGGTGGGACTTACTGACCTCAGGGAAGTGGTGAAGGGTGAATACCTGGAGCCACGGACCTGTGGTGGGACTTGCTGGCCTCAGGAAAGTGGTGAAGGGTGAATACCTGGAGCCACGGACCTGGGGTGGGACTTACTGACCTCAGGGAAGTGGGGAAGGGTGAATACCTGGAGCCACGGACCTGGGCAGGGACTGCTGACCTCAGGGAAGTGGTGAAGGGTGTATGAATGAACACTTGGAACCACGACCTGGGATTTGCTGACTTCAGGGGGTGGGACTGGGTGAAGTATTAAAAATATCGAAAAGAATTTCCAGGACTTCAGGGTAAGGAAAGATATCCGGGGCCCCACGGATGGTTTCCTGGACACATGAACCTGACGAAAGTATGATTACCGAGTGTAAGATAGGGAGTGGGGAAGGGAGAATATCTGAGGGGACACAGATGGACTCCTGGATACGCTGACCTGGGGAAAGCATCAGAAACACAGTAAGTGGGTAGGTGGATCTTAAAGACGAACCACTGGCCTCCAAAGTTTATTCAAAGTTTATTCTCTATAAGGATTACAATGCTGAGTTTACAGAAATTTGGTTATTGTGTGGTTTACATGTAGTAAAATTGTGATTACAGAGTGCACCACGCGGCAAGGTCTGGTAACTCAGAAACTCTGAGGCTGACAGTGATCGCAAACTTTTGCTCTCTACTACCACTGCTACCAATAATAATAATAATAAAAAAAAAAAAAATAATAATAATAATAATAATAATAATAATAATAACAATTTTAATATAATAAAATATATTAATATTAATATTATGTTTCACGTGCTGCCTTTCACGTAGCAGTATATTGGTACCTGGGTGCTCTATATAGTATCTCAATAATGTCTACAAGTATCATGTACTTGTAGAAATATGAGATTATTATTATTATTATTATTATTATTATTATTATTATTATTATTATTATTATTATTATTATATAATTAATAACTTAGGTTTACAGTGCTTTATCAAATAAAGCTGATAAGCTGTATTTTCATCGACACATAAGCTGTACATGAAGCTTTGCTCTGTATACAGTGCTTCTTGTTCAAACATAAGTGACATCACACATCCTTGTATGAAATCCATGGTGACTTCACACATTGCCTAAGACTCACAGTGACGTCACACATCGTTATCTAAGACTCACACATCAATTTTTAAAATTCACTCCTCGTTAAGAAAGACTCAGTGATATCAGAAGAGTCAGTCTTTACTTATGGAACTTATCCCAACGATTCCAAGTGTTGTAAGTATTTTACTATAGTGACAAATTTACCTGCACACAGTCTAAACTTAATGGGTAATATCCTGTCCGTACTGACACCGTTGAGAGTAAGTGGGCCGTAAAGACGAACTACTGACCTTCAGGTTGCTGGGTCTGGTAACCCAGAACTAACTCTCAGGTTGACAGTACCCGCAAACTCTTAATTTATGTATGTGTCTACTTTTCCATAACCTGACATATCAGTGTACATAAATATTTTTTCAGTCTTAGAGTGTTAAGTGGACTGCACTTGATCAAGTGGTGGCGGAGACAAACACTGTACTCAGGTTTAAAGAAGATATGATCAGTCCCTGCAGACTAGAAATCAACAAAGCCGTTGATACAAAGATATGAGGTGGGTCCAAGAGCTATGAATCAACCACTGTAAATATAGCTGGATGGCAACTTAACCATCTTATCTGCTCTCTCGTTTCTTTTTACACTCACCATTAATATAAATATGAACACCATTCTTGTTCAAGTCAGTGTTCATTCACAGCATTAACCATTAATATGAAAATGAACAGGAATATTATTACTGTCTAATGTTAGTTCATTATAGTGAACATTAATGTTGTTCATATATATGCTTATTCACTATGGTGAAAATTAGTTTTTACAAGAGTGCGTTGTTTATCCATTGATCATGTAACACAATCTCAGTTCTATTTACTAATTTATATTTACATGTTTGACTTCCTTAATGATTTACAAGTGAGTTTTTAAGTTGAACTGCAAGTGAAGGTATATGGTTTTTTTTTTTATTATCACACTGGCCGATTCCCACCAAGGCAGGGTGGCCCGAAAAAGAAAAACTTTCACCATCATTCACTCCATCACTGTCTTGCCAGAAGGGTGCTTTACACTACAGTTTTTAAACTGCAACATTAACACCCCTCCTTCAGAGTGCAGGCACTGTACTTCCCATCTCCAGGACTCAAGTCCGGCCTGCCGGTTTCCCTGAACCCCTTCATAAATGTTACTTTGCTCACACTCCAACAGCACGTCAAGTATTAAAAACCATTTGTCTCCATTCACTCCTATCAAACACGCTCATGCATACCTGCTGGAAGTCCAAGCCCCTCGCACACAAAACCTCCTTTACCCCCTCTCTCCAACCTTTCCTAGGCCGACCCCTACCCCGCCTTCCTTCCACTACAGACTGATACACTCTTGAAGTCATTCTGTTTCGCTCCATTCTCTCTACATGTCCGAACCACCTCAACAACTCTTCCTCAGCCCTCTGGACAACAGTTTTGGTAATCCCGCACCTCCTCCTAACTTCCAAACTACGAATTCTCTGCATTATATTCACACCACACATTGCCCTCAGACATGACATCTCCACTGCCTCCAGCCTTCTCCTCGCTGCAACATTCATCACCCATGCTTCACACCCATATAAGAGCGTTGGTAAAACTATACTCTCATACATTCCCCTCTTTGCCTCCAAGGACAAAGTTCTTTGTCTCCACAGACTCCTAAGTGCACCACTCACTCTTTTTCCCTCATCAATTCTATGATTCACCTCATCTTTCATAGACCCATCCGCTGACACGTCCACTCCCAAATATCTGAATACATTCACCTCCTCCATACTCTCTCCCTCCAATCTGATATTCAATCTTTCATCACCTAATCTTTTTGTTATCCTCATAACCTTACTCTTTCCTGTATTCACCTTTAATTTTCTTCTTTTGCACACCCTACCAAATTCATCCACCAATCTCTGCAACTTCTCTTCAGAATCTCCCAAGAGCACAGTGTCATCAGCAAAGAGCAGCTGTGACAACTCCCACTTTGTGTGTGATTCTTTATCTTTTAACTCCACGCCTCTTGTCAAGACCCTCGCATTTACTTCTCTTACAACCCCATCTATAAATATATTAAACAACCACGGTGACATCACACATCCTTGTCTAAGGCCTACTTTTACTGGGAAATAATTTCCCTCTTTCCTACATACTCTAACTTGAGCCTCACTATCCTCGTAAAAACTCTTCACTGCTTTCAGTAACCTACCTCCTACACCATACACTTGCAACATCTGCCACATTGCCCCCCTATCCACCCTGTCATACGCCTTTTCCAAATCCATAAATGCCACAAAGACCTCTTTAGCCTTATCTAAATACTGTTCACTTATATGTTTCACTGTAAACACCTGGTCCACACACCCCCTACCTTTCCTAAAGCCTCCTTGTTCATCTGCTATCCTATTCTCCGTCTTACTCTTAATTCTTTCAATAATAACTCTACCATACACTTTACCAGGTATACTCAGCAGACTTATCCCCCTATAATTTTTGCACTCTCTTTTATCCCCTTTGCCTTTATACAAAGGAACTATGCATGCTCTCTGCCAATCCCTAGGTACCTTACCCTCTTCCATACATTTATTAAATAATTGCACCAACCACTCCAAAACTATATCCCCACCTGCTTTTAACATTTCTATCTTTATCCCATCAATCCCGGCTGCCTTACCCCCTTTCATTTTACCTACTGCCTCACGAACTTCCCCCACACTCACAACTGGCTCTTCCTCACTCCTACAAGATGTTATTCCTCCTTGCCCTATACACGAAATCACAGCTTCCCTATCTTCATCAACATTTAACAATTCCTCAAAATATTCCCTCCATCTTCCCAATACCTCTAACTCTCCATTTAATAACTCTCCTCTCCTATTTTTAACTGACAAATCCATTTGTTCTCTAGGCTTTCTTAACTTGTTAATCTCACTCCAAAACTTTTTCTTATTTTCAACAAAATTTGTTGATAACATCTCACCCACTCTCTCATTTGCTCTCTTTTTACATTGCTTCACCACTCTCTTAACCTCTCTCTTTTTCTCCATATACTCTTCCCTCCTTGCATCACTTCTACTTTGTAAAAACTTCTCATATGCTAACTTTTTCTCCCTTACTACTCTCTTTACATCATCATTCCACCAATCGCTCCTCTTCCCTCCCGCACCCACTTTCCTGTAACCACAAACTTCTGCTGAACACTCTAACACTACATTTTTAAACCTACCCCATACCTCTTCGACCCCATTGCCTATGCTCTCATTAGCCCATCTATCCTCCAATAGCTGTTTATATCTTACCCTAACTGCCTCCTCTTTTAGTTTATAAACCTTCACTTCTCTCTTCCCTGATGCTTCTATTCTCCTTGTATCCCATCTACCTTTTACTCTCAGTGTAGCTACAACTAAAAAGTGATCTGATATATCTGTGGCCCCTTTATAAACATGTACATCCTGAAGTCTACTCAACAGTCTTTTATCTACCAATACATAATCCAACAAACTACTGTCATTTCGCCCTACATCATATCTTGTATACTTATTTATCCTCTTTTTCTTAAAATATGTATTACCTATAACTAAACCCCTTTCTATACAAAGTTCAATCAAAGGGCTCCCATTATCATTTACACCTGGCACCCCAAACTTACCTACCACACCCTCTCTAAAAGTTTCTCCTACTTTAGCATTCAGGTCCCCTACCACAATTACTCTCTCACTTGGTTCAAAGGCTCCTATACATTCACTTAACATCTCACAAAATCTCTCTCTCTCCTCTGCATTCCTCTCTTCTCCAGGTGCATACACGCTTATTATGACCCACTTCTCGCATCCAACCTTTACTTTAATCCACATAATTCTTGAATTTACACATTCATATTCTCTTTTCTCCTTCCATAACTGATCATTTAACATTACTGCTACCCCTTCCTTTGCTTTAACTCTCTCAGATACTCCAGATTTAATCCCATTTATTTCCCCCCACTGAAACTCTCCTACCCCCTTCAGCTTTGTTTCGCTTAGGGCCAGGACATCCAACTTCTTTTCATTCATAACATGAAAATATATTGTGTAAAATAAGTTATATTTGGTTTTGCACTTTAGCCTATATATACAGTGAGAATACATGTCATATTTGTCATTAAGGAAACAGCTCCTCCGTATCATTTCTGGCACTGGGTCTGAAAGTTCTCAGATTATGGGATCATGTTTTTTTTTTAATTTCTTGCTGTGAAATGAAGTATACATTGTCATCAGGGGAGATATAGTGTTGGAGTGGTTGGTATTTTTGTTTAACAAATGAATGAAAGAGGGGAAGGTACCTAGGGATTAGCAGATAGCATATATAGTCCCTTTATATAAAGGGAAGGGGGACAAAAGAGACTGCAAAAATTATAGGGGAGTAAGTTTATTGAGTATACCAGGTACTTGTACGGTAGGGTTATTATTGAAATAATTAGAGGTAATACAGAGAGTAGGATTGCAGATGGGCAAGGAGGTTTTAGAGTGGGTAGAGGATGTGTAGAACAAGTGTTTACATTAAAGGTAGGGAAGTTTTTATTACATTTATGGATTTAGAAAAGGCATATGATAGAGTGCATAGGGGAGCAATGTGGCAGATGTTACAATAGGTAGTAAGTTACTAAATGCTGTAGAGTTTTTATGAGGATAGTGAGGCTCAGGTTAGGGTGTGTAGAAGAGAGGGAGATTACTTTCCTTGTATGAATCTTAGCCCTGGCTTCGTCTCTGTAGATGCCTTCCTCTCCCACTACACTGTAAAATGCTCCAAACTTCAGAACACCCGTGACTTAACCTGACTCCTCATTTTTTCTTTTTCTTTTTCTTCTTCTCCCTCTTCCCTTTTCCTCTTTCTCCTCTGGGCTGTCTTTCTCTCTTCTGTCTCGTGTTTCTCTTCCTTCTTTATTTATTTCACCACTTCCCCTTTCACGCATCTCTGTGCGCTTGCTCTCCCTCTGTGGGCACCTAGCTCCCTTGCAGTGCTCCCCTTCCTTTGTATTTGACTGGCTCGTCCTCCTTATTCCCCACTTCTACCATTACCACTACTACTACCTCTTCTATTACTATTACTACTACTACTTCTAATGATGAAATTAAGACACATGTGCGGCGTCTGGGTGTCTTTGTTGTGGATGGCGAAACGTCTAGGATAGAGATGCCCGGGTGTTGCGTATGTCTTAATTTCATCTTGTCGGTATTATATACCATTCTTGTACTACTATTACTACCACCACCTCTTCCTGCCTATATATAGCCGTCCTGCTCCACTTCTGGTTAGTGTATGTGCGGGTTATTTGTGTATCGTTCCAGTCACGGTATTGTGCCTTTTTTTGTTATTTATAGACAGGGATGTGTAATGTCACCATGGTTGTTTAATTATTTATAGATGGGGTTTTGAAAGAAGTAAATGATAGGATGTTGGGAAGAGGGGTGGGATTAAATTATGAGGAATCAAGTGTAAAATGGGAGTTGACACAGTTACTTTTTGCTGATGATGTTGTGCTTATGGAAGATTCTAAAGAAAAGTTGCAAAGGTTAGTGGACGAGTTTGGGAGGGTGTGTAAAGGTAGAAAGTTTAAAGTGAACATAGATAAGAGTAAGGTGATGAGGGTATCAAACGATTTAGATAAAGAAAATTTTATATAGCACATTGGAGAGAGGGAGTATGGAGGAATAAATGTTTCCAGATATTTGGGAGTTGACGTGTCAGCGGATGGGTTTATGAAGGATGAGGTTAATCATAGAATTGATGAAGGAAAAAAGGTGAGTGGTGCGTTGAGGTATTTGTGGAGACAAAAAACGTTATCCATGGAGACAAAAGGAATGTATGAAAGTATACTGGTACCAACACTCTTACATGGGTGTGAAGCTTGGGTTGTAAATGATGCAGCGAGGAGGCGGTTGGAGGCAGTGGAGATGTCCTGTCTAAGGGCAATGTGTGGTGTGAATATTATGCAGAGATTTCGGAGTGTGGAAATTGGGAGGTGTGGAGGGTTTGTTGAGGTGGTTTGATCATTTAGAGAGAATAGATCAAAGTAGAATGACATGGAGAGCGTATGAATCTGTAAGGGAAGGAAGGCCGGGTAGGGGTCGTCCTCGAAAAGGTTGGAGGGAGGGGGGAAAGGAGGTTTTATGGGAGAGGGACTTTGACTTCCAGCACGCGTAAGTGAGCGTGTTAGATAGAAGTGAATGGAGACGAATGGTTTTTGGAACATGACGAGCTGTTGGAATGTGAGCAGGGTAATATTTAGTGAAGGGATTCAAGGAAACCGGTTATTTTTATATAGCCGGACTTGAGTCCTGGAAATGGGAAGTACAATGCCTGCACTTTTAAGGAAGGGTTTGATATACAGGCAGTTGGAGGAATATGTTATATATCTTTATATATACTTCTAAACTGCTGTATCTGGGCACCTCTGCAAAAACAGTGATTATGTATGAGTGAGGTGAAAGTGTTGAATGATAGATAGATAGATGGGGTCCACCTTTGGTGTAAATTGTGGGACCCATAGCCTCATTGTTTTTTATCAATAGTTATATTTTATTACATAATATGGTACAGAAGATTTAAGAGTTACATTGGTGATACAAAAATGACATATACAGTACATGAGGTGTGAGAGATACATGTTTAGTACACATTGTTGCGTGTTTGTCACTGATTATAATGCGAAAATCTCATCCAGCTCCTCAGAGCTGGGGCGCGTGCCCAAAATGCAACAGGCATTACCCCTCTGAACAGCCGCACTGAGTCGCTGGAACAGAAAACTAGCTGCCCTGGGGTCCCTAGTTACCCTGATGAGCCAAGGGTCTCTGAGCCTTTGGGAACAAACATATAATGATAGGCAAGTTCTCCATATTTTCTAGACTTTTAGGACTCCCTGAAGCTGGTGGCTGCCCCTCCTTCCTCCCTGGTGTATTGGAGATAGGTATCAGCCAAGGTAGATACACATGTGTAGTCCCACACTACCTGCTTACCGTCTGTCCAGGCTTTAAGTGTGATACCGTCTGGACGCTTCTGGCTGCCATTAGATCTGCATAGTTGCAGTGGCTCCCTTACTGCTGGACATCCGGCTGTTGTGAGGTTCCTCTTGATAATGTTATTAACCTCCTCATGTATTGCAATCTTTCCCTTAAATTTACGGCACACAAGACCATGGTACCCAAATCGGTCTACTGCTTCACTGCCACAAATACACCTGTGTTCGGCGAGAATAGGGGCGGCAAGTCGAAGGGCAACACCAATGCGGATGGTCTGTGGGTCGAGGTGTGTGCCAAGGCTGGAGTTGGGAATAGCCAACAGAAAGTCCCCTGCATGAGGAGCTCTCACTGCCAGGAGGCGGGATCTATCCTTCCATGACACACTCTAAAGCATTGTTGAGGCTAAATTCTCCACTATTGGGCTATCCCAGTGCGACTGTTTGTAGCTGTTGGGGGGAGCAGGTCTGGTTTCAGAGCCCGTTAGATTATCCCAAATCACGGCTCCGTCAATGAACTTTTGGTTCTGGACTCCAATCTTGTCCCTAAGATATTCAGGGAGAATCGCTGCTACAAGCCCACTGGAAGCAACGCATGAGGACAGAAAAGCCGGTAGCGCAATCTGTGATGACTTGCGGACACCAATGCCTCCTAGTCTGACTGGAAGTCTAGCTTGTTTCCACTGCCTGTCTTCTAGAGTAAGGTTAAATTCTTTTGTAAAAATCTGCCTCAGGATTCTGTCATATAAAGGTGGACATCTTAGGAAATATGTCAACCTGGGCAGACTCCAGCACTTTGTGAGAAGGCAAAAGTCATCGTTGGTGTCAAGTTTGCCTATTCGTTGTTCCATTCTCCTCAACTCTTCCAATTTCTTCCTGAGAATTGTGTCAATGGCATCGCTTCCCAGAGGTACTCCAAGCAAGACGCAATTTGTAGGGACAATGACTGATGCTCCTGGTAGTTTAGATCTCACTGCATTTATCACTTGTTGACTGACTGAAATTATTTCACATTTGGATGGATTTATGGCGAGACCCATTTCCTGTCCCCGTGTCATCACCTGTGTAAGATCATCTAGGAGGGACGCCTTTGTGCCTGCTAGTGTGCCATCGTCCAAGAACCAGATGTTTAACTCGTTGGTCAGTCTGACTGTGATTTCCCTAGGCTCTATACAAAAGAGAAATGGTGCAAGAGGATCCCCTCGCTGGACAACCTCTGATGATGTAATTTCATGCTCTCCAAACAGGAGCATTGATTCCTTGCTATATCCAGCTGAAACAAAAGGGGAGAGACCAGGAAAATTTTCTAGAGCTATGTATATAGACATGTTGATATTTTGTGTCTTATGCCTAAGAATATAGATATGAACAATTTCCGTGTTAAATTATTATTATTATTAAAGATTAGCCGGTATTCTCCCGGCCCGGGCCTTTTCCAAGTGGTGGCCCGGCCTTGGCTCCCTCTTTAGGGAGTGTCTGAGACCTAAGTCTCCCATGGGAGGAGGCACAAGTACCTCCTCATCTGTGGGACCAACTGTCCCCAGGCCTAGCCACAAGCTAGGCCTCTCTGGTCTGCCATCCCCGCCACAAGGGGGCTAATGGGAATGACAGTCTTATGAGCTAAAGGCTCGGGCTCAGGCACCTACCCTACCCTACAAGGGTTAGGCATGGTGTCGATGCGTGTTAAATTAAATATTTTAGCTCATTCTATAAATTTTACTGTTGAGTTCGAAGAAAATAACTCATTGCCTTTCCTAGATGATTTAATTATTAAGGGTAACTGATTTAAAATTTATAGAAAACCAACAAATAACTTTACCTATGTACACTATTATTCTTCACATCAAGATAGAGTTAAACTGTTGGTATTCTCATCAATATATTTGAGAACTTTGCGTATTTGTAATCCAAAGTTCATAGATGAAGAAACCTCAGAAATTTATGAAATAGCTAATGATATAAAATATCCAAGAAAGTTCATTGATAAATCCTTTAAAATTGCCAGAAATACTTTTTACAATTATAAAACGGACAACCAACCTTACTCAACTAAAAATATGTTGGTTCTCCATTACCATCAAAACTTGGTTGAAATGCCTTCTCTTCTTAAGACTTTTAACATTAGACAAGTACAAAATCTTAATGCTTGGGTAGAATTTCAGTTGTGTTTCAGAGTCGTTTGTTGTCACGTGATTGTGAGGTGTAGTCTTGCCCTTATATGCCTTCCTGTTGATGTTTTATTTTTATAGTTCCTTGATAATGTGAGAAGTCCCGAAAGCGTTTGCAATTGCACTGTTTTTTCATTATAGTTGTTTTGCATATTGTGATATCACCTGTTTACTGTGACCTTATTGCATTTATATATATATATATATATATATATATATATATATATATATATATATATATATATATATATATATATATATATATATATACATATATGTCGTGCCGAATATGTAAAACTGGTCAATTAGCAAGAACTCATTTAAAATTAAGTCCTTTCTAAAATTTTCTCTTATACGTTTAAAGATATATTTTTTTCATTAATGTTAATGTAAAAATTTATAATTTTGCACCAAAAGGAACTTAGAAAACTTACCTAACCTTATTATAACAAGAGCAATTTATTTTAGCCTAACCCAACTAAATATATTTTAGATTTGTTTACAATAATTTAATACTAAACAAACACAATGAAATATATTTTTTTCGTTAGGTTCAGAATGATTTTGGCGAAATTATTGCATACACAAATTTTCACTTGTCCTATATGGCAAGATGAGCGTTGCTATTTAAGCCAAGATCGCAAGTTCTGCCTATTCGGCACGACATATATATATATATATATATATATATATATATATATGTCGTGCCGAATAGGCAGAACTTGCGATCTTGGCTTAAATAGCAACGCTCATCTTGCCATATAGGACAAGTGAAAATTTGTGTATGCAATAATTTCGCCAAAATCATTCTGAACCTAACGAAAAAAATATATTTCACTGTGTTTGTTTAGTATTAAATTACTGTAAACAAATCTAAAATATATTTAGTTGGGTTAGGCTAAAATAAATTGTTCTTGTTATAATAAGGTTAGGTAAGTTTTCTAAGATTCTTTTGGTGCAAAATTAAAATTTTTTACATTAACATTAATGAAAAAAATATATCTTTAAACGTATAAAAGAAAATTTCAGAAAGGACTTAATTTTAAATGAGTTCTTGCTAATTGACCAGTTTTACATATTCGGCACGACATATATATATATATATATATATATATATATATATATATATATATATATATATATATATATATATATATATATATATATATATATATCTATCCCCGTTCTGGGAGAGGCTCTTTAATTTTCATTGTAGTTGCTGAGTCTGATAAAAACTGCACTGAACTTCTGATTCAAGAGGACCTTGCCTTTCTGGCTGATCCTGGACATTCTTCATCTTGGTTTCAAGATTCTGTGCGTCGCTGGCTGCCTGCCCCAGGGCAGA
>NW_027200077.1:0-24636 GCF_038502225.1 Cherax quadricarinatus
TGGGTGGACCTTAAAGACGAACCACTGGCCTCCACGTGGCAAGGTCTGGTAACTCAGAGATAACTCTGATGCTGACAGTGGTCGCAAATAATAATGACTAATTAGATTTCTTATAAAAATGACATGTAATTATTTAACATTTATCATTT
This sequence comes from Cherax quadricarinatus, assembly GCF_038502225.1. Classification (NCBI taxonomy): domain Eukaryota; kingdom Metazoa; phylum Arthropoda; class Malacostraca; order Decapoda; family Parastacidae; genus Cherax; species Cherax quadricarinatus. The sequence goes on from NW_027200077.1 coordinate 150, forward strand.
TGGGCAGCTTTAAAAAGGAAATGTTTTGGGCTCGACCCGGTTTATCAATTTATTAAAACATCCTTATACTGCCATCTAAAACATTTTAGGATATTTTTTTTTTTTACATATGAACGATTATTAAATAATGGAATCCGTATTAGCTGAAATGTTTGGGACTTGATTTCCTTTACCTTGACTTCACTCTCGAGACTTGAATTAAAAAAAAAACAGCGAAAAGGCATGAAGAGAGTGTAATCTCGACCTGATAAGAGTGAGAATACCAGAGATCGTCCCCACAATCTAGCTACAGTAACTTTGAGGAAGGTGTCTCGCCCGATGAAGAGATCTTGATCCTCTTCCTTCTTTCGAATCTGTTTTCCTTCTATTCATCAACACATTTCACAATAATCTTCCCGATCAATAAACATTAACCACCAGCTCTCGATGAAATATGAAGTTATCACATTATTATTATAATCAAGGGGGAAGCGCTAAACCCGGAGGATTATACAGCGCCTGGGGGGGGGGGATGTGGAAGGCATTCAGGCTTAATTCGGGGAACTGGAGCACAGATCCAATTCCCTAAATCAAGAGCCCCTCACCAACATCAAGGAACCTTCCTTGAGGGGGAAGTTATCACAAAGCACCAATATATTTTTCTTATTTACCATGGCATTTAAATGAGGGTTAATGAACTGATCAACGGAGCTCAGAGAAACTCGTGGACAATGATAAACTTCTCTCAAAACAATATGTAACAGATTTAAGCCGACTGGGAAAAAAAAAATCCTTGAATTGACTATATGTTTAATATGTAACATGTACTTTGTTCTAAGCCAGAACATATACTGAACACTTTACTCCCAAATCACAAAATGATTCTTGTTCACACTTGCTACGAAAAACATTGACGATGGTTGAAAAGTTAAGGTGAGGCACTGCTGGAGAGATATCGTGATGAATTGTGGATGAACCGAAATAAATGGTTGAAAGTTAGTTATAATGGTGATGAATAAAGTTCAAAGAGATTCTGAAGGAAGTAAGAGGCGAGAATATTGGAAAAGAATATGAACCAGGTGAGAATAAAGGAAGAATAAATGGAGTATGTATGAAGTGAGTATGAATGATTGAAGTATGAAGGAAGTGGGAATGAAGGCAATATGAAGGAAGTGGGAATGAAGGCAATATGAAGGAAGTGGGAATGAAGGCAATATGAAGGAAGTGGGAATGAAGGCAATATGAAGGAAGTGGGAATGAAGGCAATATGAAGGAAGTGGGAATGAAGGCAATATGAAGGAAGTGGGAATGAAGGCAATATGAAGGAAGTGGGAATGAAGGCAATATGAAGGAAGTGGGAATGAAGGCAATATGAAGGAAGTGGGAATGAAGGCAATATGAAGGAAGTGGGAATGAAGGCAATATGAAGGAAGTGGGAATGAAGGCAATATGAAGGAAGTGGGAATGAAGGCAATATGAAGGAAGTGGGAATGAAGGCAATATGAAGGAAGTGGGAATGAAGGCAATATGAAGGAAGTGGGAATGAAGGCAATATGAAGGAAGTGGGAATGAAGGCAATATGAAGGAAGTGGGAATGAAGGCAATATGAAGGAAGTGGGAATGAAGGCAATATGAAGGAAGTGGGAATGAAGGCAATATGAAGGAAGTGGGAATGAAGGCAATATGAAGGAAGTGGGAATGAAGGCAATATGAAGGAAGTGGGAATGAAGGCAATATGAAGGAAGTGGGAATGAAGGCAATATGAAGGAAGTGGGAATGAAGGCAATATGAAGGAAGTGGGAATGAAGGCAATATGAAGGAAGTGGGAATGAAGGCAATATGAAGGAAGTGGGAATGAAGGCAATATGAAGGAAGTGGGAATGAAGGCAATATGAAGGAAGTGGGAATGAAGGCAATATGAAGGAAGTGGGAATGAAGGCAATATGAAGGAAGTGGGAATGAAGGCAATATGAAGGAAGTGGGAATGAAGGCAATATGAAGGAAGTGGGAATGAAGGCAATATGAAGGAAGTGGGAATGAAGGCAATATGAAGGAAGTGGGAATGAAGGCAATATGAAGGAAGTGGGAATGAAGGCAATATGAAGGAAGTGGGAATGAAGGCAATATGAAGGAAGTGGGAATGAAGGCAATATGAAGGAAGTGGGAATGAAGGCAATATGAAGGAAGTGGGAATGAAGGCAATATGAAGGAAGTGGGAATGAAGGCAATATGAAGTGGGAATGAAGGCAATAGGAAGGAAGTGGGAATGAAGGCAATATGAAGGAAGTGGGAATGAAGGCAATATGAAGGAAGTGGGAATGAAGGCAATATGAAGGAAGACTGAATGAACGCACAATGAAGTGGGAATGAAGGCAATATGAAGGAAGTGGGAATGAAGGCAATATGAAGGAAGTGGGAATGAAGGCAATATGAAGGAAGTGGGAATGAAGGCAATATGAAGGAAGTGGGAATGAAGGCAATATGAAGGAAGTGGGAATGAAGGCAATATGAAGGAAGTGGGAATATGAAGCAATATGAAGGAAGCGGGAATGAAGGCAATATGAAGGACGTGGGAATGAAGGCAATATGAAGGAAGTGGGAATGAAGGCAATATGAAGGAAGCAATATGAAGGAAGTGGGAATGAAGGCAATATGAAGGAAGTGGGAATGAAGGCAATATGAAGGAAGTGGGAATGAAGGCAATATGAAGGAAGTGGGAATGAAGGCAATATGAAGGAAGTGGGAATGAAGGCAATATGAAGGAAGTGGGAATGAAGGCAATATGAAGGAAGTGGGAATGAAGGCAATATGAAGGAAGTGGGAATGAAGGCAATATGAAGGAAGTGGGAATGAAGGCAATATGAAGGAAGTGGGAATGAAGGCAATATAAAGGAAGTGGGAATGAAGGCAATATGAAGTGGGAATGAAGGCAATATGAAGGAAGTGGGAATGAAGGCAATATGAAGTGGGAATGAAGGCAATATGAAGGAAGTGGGAATGAAGGCAATATGAAGGAAGTGGGAATGAAGGCAATATGAAGGAAGTGGGAATGAATGAAATATGAAGTGGGAATGAAGGCAATATGAAGGAAGTGGGAATGAAGGCAATATGAAGGAAGTGGGAATGAAGGCAATATGAAGGAAGTGGGAATGAAGGCAATATGAAGGAAGTGGGAATGAAGGCAATATGAAGGAAGTGGGAATGAAGGCAATATGAAGGAAGGAGGCTGCAAAGTTAGAAATTTAAATAAAATAAATGAAATTGGTGAGAATAATGAATATAAAGTATAAAAAAAGAGTATAAAGAAAGTGAGTCAGCAGTGATCAAATTTAACAGTGATCAAGTGTTAACAGGATCAAGTGTTAACAGTTAACAGTAGGAAAGTTAGTATTGATTAATGGTATGTTAACAGTGATCAAGTGTTAACAGTGATCAAGTGTTAACAGTGATCAAGTGTTAACAGTGATCAAGTGTTAACAGTGATCAAGTGTTAACAGTGATCAAGTGTGTAGAGTCCTGGTAACGGAATAACAGTGAATCAACTGTGTAGTTTCCTGGTAACGGAATAACAGTGATCAAGTGTGTAGTTTCCTGGTAACGGAATAACAGTGATCAACTGTGTAGTTTCCTGGTAACGGAATAACAGTGATCAAGTGTGTAGTTTCCTGGTAACGGAATAACAGTGATCAAGTGTGTAGTTTCAAGTGTGTAGTTCCCTGGTAACGGAATAACAGTGATCAAGTGTGTAGTTTCCTGGTAACGGAATAACAGTGATCAAGTGTGTAGTTTCCTGTGTGTAGTTTCCGTGTAACGGAATAACAGTGATCAAGTGTGTAGTTTCCTGGTAACGGAATAACAGTGATCAAGTGTGTAGTTTCCTGGTAACGGAATAACAGTGATCAAGTGTGTAGTTTCCTGGTAACGGAATAACAGTGATCAAGTGTGTAGTTTCCTGGTAACGGAATAACAGTGATCAAGTGTGTAGTTTCCTGGTAACGGAATAACAGTGATCAAGTGTGTAGTTTCCTGGTAACGGAATAACAGTGATCAAGTGTGTAGTTTCCTGGTAACGGAATAACAGTGATCAAGTGTGTAGTTTCCTGGTAACGGAATAACAGTGATCAAGTGTGTAGTTTCCTGGTAACGGAATAACAGTGATCAAGTGTGTAGTTTCCTGGTAACGGAATAACAGTGATCAAGTGTGTAGTTTCCTGGTAACGGAATAACAGTGATCAAGTGTGTAGTTTCCTGGTAACGGAATAACAGTGATCAAGTGTGTAGTTTCCTGGTAACGGAATAACAGTGATCAAGTGTGTAGTTTCCTGGTAACGGAATAACAGTGATCAAGTGTGTAGTTTCCTGGTAACGGAATAACAGTGATCAAGTGTGTAGTTTCCTGGTAACGGAATAACAGTGATCAAGTGTGTAGTTTCCTGGTAACGGAATAACAGTGATCAAGTGTGTAGTTTCCTGGTAACGGAATAACAGTGATCAAGTGTGTAGTTTCCTGGTAACGGAATAACAGTGATCAAGTGTGTAGTTTCCTGGTAACGGAATAACAGTGATCATGTGTGTAGTTTCCTGGTAACGGAATAACAGTGATCAAGTGTGTAGTTTCCTGGTAACGGAATAACAGTGATCAAGTGTGTAGTTTCCTGGTAACGGAATAACAGTGATCAAGTGTGTAGTTTCCTGGTAACGGAATAACAGTGATCAAGTGTGTAGTTTCCTGGTAACGGAATAACAGTGATCAAGTGTGTAGTTTCCTGGTAACGGAATAACAGTGATCAAGTGTGTAGTTTCCTGGTAACGGAATAACAGTGATCAAGTGTGTAGTTTCCTGGTAACGGAATAACAGTGATCAAGTGTGTAGTTTCCTGGTAACGGAATAACAGTGATCAAGTGTGTAGTTTCCTGGTAACGGAATAACAGTGATCAAGTGTGTAGTTTCCTGGTAACGGAATAACAGTGATCAAGTGTATAGTTTCCTGGTAACGGAATAACATGAACAGTAAAGTGTGTATTAATTATAGTATAATAAGTGTGTGTGTTGATTATGTTAAGTAAAGTGTTGATGGAGTGATACAAGTGACAAGATATAAGTGACATACAACAAGTTTAACTGAGGAAGGTAATAAGATATGTACATCAGTGTTTACCTGCAACATTAAAGTCAACAAAACTTGTATACCGAATATGTTACTCATTAAAGAGAACTTTGTTAATATAGTTTGACGAAGAGCATGTACACTTAAGTTAGTGTACATGTAACTGTTTACACTTGTGTACATATAATTGTACCTTTAAACATTTTCGTCGTTTACTTTCAAGAAACACGAGAGCCATATAATATTTTATCAGTTTGTTGCAGTTTTCATTGTTAGTACAGAGAAACAAATATAAAACATTCACCTGTGTACAAAAACAACATAAAAATATGCGTACACAGTTCTTCTATCGGAAAATCATTAAATTATGTAGATATACTTTGAAGTATAAGTAGACGTCTGGATTTCTCAATAGATGGCCACTCCATTGTGGTGTAGCTGGTTGAGACTTGTTGTTGTCTGGCTGGACTACAGTCGAACCTTCCAAGGTGAGTGTAATTATGAGGCGCAGATTTCTGTGTGTCCTCCCTTGTAATTACATCAGTCTGTATATCATGATATTAAAACATTTATGTTATAATATCATATATGGAATGTGCTCAGTGGGATGGTTACTCTTGAAAAGTTAAGTTCCTCTTTGAGGAGATGCTGTGTTTGGGGTTCACAACTTTCAACGTCGCCATCTTGACCAGGTTGTGTAACAATGTTTGTCTTCATAATGTTGTAATGAAAGATTCTTATTTTATTTTCGTTGTTTTTATTTTAGACAAGAAGAATAAAGACCAAAATAATTTTACCCGAAATTGTCATTCCGACGTTAAATTCTTCTAGAAAATCCGGTCCGATTATTTAAGAAAAATTATTCTCCTAGCAATAATTCTCTTTTACTATGAATTATCTTAGTTTTTACTTCACTTAAATAAGAAATGTTCATAAACCAGTTACTAGAAGACATAGAGAAAGCAAGGAAGGTGAGGTTAAATCCCATTCCTTGGATCAGGAGCTCTTCGATGTAACCCTTTGAGGGTAAAATACCCTATACCTACTAACTAAAACAAAACATTTCCCAGGTGGACCATAATATTAACAATAGATGAAGGAGTCAGACAGATTACACAAGTAGTTGAGCACCAGGACTCTCAGCTGAGAACGAGGCAGCTGAGTCAGTTTTTAACAAAAGTGGTAGAAATAGATAGAGGGTTGTAATATTCATAACAGAACTGGTGGTAACCAGAAGTAGAACCACTGGTACACACAACACTATGTGTGGCAGTTGAGTAACACCACAACTTTAAGATATAAGCAGTAATAATACAGTAAAGACAGTTGTAGCTCACTGCTTCCTCTTAGTTCCATCTCTCCTGTGAATTCCAGGCCATTTTTCCAATGCGGTCTATTTTTACGCTCTTTTTTTAGAACAACTTCGGTTTCAGCAAAGTGGAGGGTGGGGAAAGAACCATTTGTTTTTTTGTTCTTGACTAATACACCTACATACTACATGAAATTCTTAATATAGGTAGAAGTGGACAGTTCTCACCAACTGGCCTCAGTGTGAACTTCCACAAACTTTGCTACCTGTCTTTTCCCTGGGCTTCCTTGTACTGTTTTTAAACACTTTCAGTTTAACCCTCATAATACAGGCAGTGTTTGGTGTCAAGCTGGTTTTTCCTTAGAAAATAACCCAAAAACATTAGCCAGCTATAAAAAATTTTCACTACTACCGCGTTATTATTCATTGTTTACGATTCCCAGAGTGTGTTACAAGGTATCTAGAAATATGAATCTGGTAATATCATTATCCTTGGTATACAACCTCGGTTACGTCACATATCTAGAGAAAACAAAGATGTTGTTTCTTGCTGGGGTTTCTAGCTGGATGATATTCAGGGCAGTTAACAGGCAGACTCTGATACCCTGTCAGTTGCTGACCACTAATGAACTTCCTGCAGCTGTATTCCTTTCCTTGATTACTTTTCGTGCTCTCTCGGCCTCTCATAAATCTCTGTCAACAATGTTGATCCGAATTAGAACTCAAATTGTCTTTTTTCAATCCACAATTTTGATTTTGGAGTTACGGAAACGTCACTCTCACGATCATAAATAAGACACACATGTCTTACACACAGCTTCCACATAGATAAACGACTGGCACCACTCTGCAAGAACTGCAGAGTCACATTGTCAGTTCAACTTATATCAATACGTTGTTTAATCTATCAGCTGGCATACAGAAGTCACTTCCAACATCTAGAGCACCTTAACGTACTCACTCTAACTGACTTTTTCACTGAAAGTCACAAAGTCACACCTTTAACTCAGATTCATTGACTGTTATTAATTTTACACTCGCATTAACCCTCTCCTCCACTAACTCCTCTCTTGAAGATTGAGACACTTATGCAACATATGGGAATCTTTATTAAAGAAACGTTTCCCCACACAGTGGCTTCATCAATTCAATATAAAGCAGAAAGGTGTAAGGAGAGGAGGAGTTTGAGGTAATCAGTCCCTCAGCCTGGAGCCGATGTGGTCAGTCCATCAATCTAAAAGAGTGATGGACTGACCACATCGACTCCAGGCTGAGGGACTGATTACTTCAACTTGTTGGTGTTAAACCATTTATCACAACTCCTCCCTTCCACAACTCTACTCCAAGCACATCCTTACCCATTGCAAACCCCTACCTTTGCACACGCCTACCTTTGCACACGCCTACCTTTGCACACGCCTACCTTTGCACACGCCTACCTTTGCACACGCCTACCTTTGCACACGCCTACCTTTGCACACGCCTACCTTTGCACACCCCTACCTTTGCACACGCCTACCTTTGCACACCCCTACCTTTGCACACCCCTACCTTTGCACACCCATATAGGATTAGCATATAAAATGAATATTTCTCGATAGTTATTATTCCAAAGTTCTCCTTCTAAATATCATCTGTGATACCCTAAATACATATCTTACTAATCAAGGAAACAAATCTGTACATTGTTACCTGTCAATCTCTTTGTTTAAATGTTATGAGTATATGAATCTTTTATCCATAATTTTGGTAGTTACACTTTCTGCAGTCATTTACTGAAAAACCAATTTAGAACCCATAGTATCACACTGAGAAGTCCCATTACTTCACTAATTTTTCTGTTTTATGGATTTTATTTATTCGTTGATATCTGTCTTCAGCTTTCCTGTGTTATTCCTTATCTCAAAATGGATATCTTTTTTTCAGTTGTTCTTTCTCTTTCTCAGAGACAATTTTGTTGAATCCATTCATTTCTTATTCTATTATCAGGTTCTTTATGGTAATTGTTCATCAGTCTCTCTTACGATCTGTCATTCTGCAGTTGTCGTTCCATTTTTTTATTTTGTGTATTCGTTTCTAGGTTTTCTGGCTAACTGTTATCTACTGACCTCAGATTCAATAAAAATTTGTTGCTCTGAAATGTTTTGTCATTTATTAGTCAGGTTCTCCACTGTCTCATTTGTTGTCTAGAGCAGAGTAGTCACTTCTCTTCCGTATTTTTCCTCTCTTCCCATATTCCTTTTATAGATTTACTTCGCACAATGTTTGTGGGTGTGAGAGGTAGGAGGTTATGTCAGTATGTACGAGAAAACAGAAGACCTGCTGCAGTATTCCTTCTTATGTTTTTATAACGCGATTCTTTATAGACAACGTTTCTCCCACAAGTCACACACTTTTATTTTCGTCACTGGCACTGAACACCCTAAGTTATTATCATTTCACTTACATTTCTAACTATACCTGCTGCTTATGCCACTGTTACTACTGCTGTTGCTGTTTCTGCTCCTGCTGCTGCTGATACTGCAATATCACTATTATTATTATTATTATTATTATTATTATTATTATTATTATTATTATTATTATTATTATTATTATTATTATTTTTGTTGTTATTATTATGATTATTTTAATATTATTATTATTGTTATTAATATTATTATTATTATAGTTATTATTAATATTATTATTACATTTGCTTATATTTTAATTTATTAACATTTGTCTAATACTCTCCTGATTAATTTTTTTATTATTTTAAATATTATTCATAAATTCCAATATATTACGTAACTACTGCCAATAACAGATACTTACTATCTACTTTACACAATATATCTGCAACCATTACACCAACCATCTACCACAAATACAACAACTTCTGCAACTAATACACAACACATCTACCTACTCTTAATTAATTTTTGAAGATTTTTTTTTTATCACACCAATAGATTCCCACCAAGGCAGGGTGGCCCGAAAAATAAAAACTTTCACCATCATTCACTCCATCACTGTCTTGCCCTTCTGGCAAGACAGTGATGGAGTGAATGATATTATGTGTTTCGGGTGAGGGGTCGGTGACTTAGAACAGACTTAGAATCAGACTTAGAGACAGTCAAACATAATTATCTGTCGGTCTGTCTGCCTGTCTGTCTGTCCCTCTCCCTGTGACTTATTAAAATACAAGTCGTTCTATGATATCCCTGTGACTCACGACAACACGTTTATGGTGCTCTCTCACTAACTGTATTCATTATTATTATTATTATTATTATTATTATTATTATTATTATTATTATTATTATTATTATTATTATTATTATTATTATTATTATTATCATATATAAACATGATCCAGAAGGTAAGCATAGAGAAGACAGGAGAATGAGGGACGTACCTTGGAAAAGTGGGAAAGGGAGAATACCTGAGGAGGTGACACAGATGGGTCTGAGGGATGCCCCAGGATGGTAGAGAATGGTGGGGGGAACTCTAAAGACGAACTACTGACCTCCAGGTGGCAAGGTCTGGTAACTCAGGCTGACGCTGAGTTACCAGAGGCTGACACTGCTCGAAAACTTTTCTCATCAACAGCTTTTTATTAGTTTTATGTTGGCTGAATAGTGGAATTATTTGATTTGTTATGCCGATCCCCTTCCCCCCCCCACACACACACATATACAATACTGAGAATTGACAAGGTGGACAGGGACAGGATGTTTGAGAGATGGGACACTCCAGCCAGGGGTCACTCCTGGAAGTTGAAGACTCGGATGGGTCACAGGGATGCTAGGAAATGTTTCTTCAGGCACAGAGGTGTCAGGAAGTGGAAACTGGCGTAGTGGAAATCTTTTAACATTCTTTCATCAAATGAATCACATTTTCTTTTATAGGCTTAAATGCATAGATTTCTGCAAACCTACTGCACTGGTCGCTTTTGCCCAGCGGTAAGAGTAGCCACTCTCATTGCTGAGGTCCAGCTAACAAATCCTGGAGATTAACATTAAAGAATTTTGATCTTTGTGTTTTGGCACATTGCCAGATTCCATATTTGCTTTCAAAGTAAAGGTTTAAAAGAAATAGGCCTATTGATGGAAACACACACACACACACACAAACACACACACAGTAAGAAAGACAGAGTTAGGAATAAGTTTGTTTTCTGCTTATCCTTATTGTTGCTTCTACTAACTAGTGCCTCCCTTCCTTTGTCTTTCAATGTGAGAGTCTAGTCTGGACCTGGTGAGAGTGTAGTCTGGACCAGGTGATAGTGTAGTTTAGACCTGGTGAGTGTAGTGTAGACCTGGTGAGTGTAGTGTGGACCTGGTGAGTGTAGTGTGGACCTGGTGATAGTGTAGCACAGGAGTATGGAGGAGTGGTGAAAGAGTGTGGAGATATGGCGGAGGAGTGTGAAGGGGTGGTGGAGGAGTGTGGAGAGGTTGTGGAGTGTGGAGAGGTGGTGGATAACTGTGGAGGGGTAGTGGAGCATTGGAATCTTGTCCAGTTCTAATGCTATATTTATGTTGTTGTCGAGGGGTGGTCGAGGAGTGTGGAGGAGTGGTGGAGGAGTGTGAAGAGTGGTGGAGGAGTGTGGCTAGAAGGTGGAGGAGTGTGGAAAGGTGGTGGATTAGAGTGGAGTGATGGTGGAGGAGTGTAGAGGAGTGTTGAAGGAGTGTGCAGGGGAGGTGCATGAGTGTGCAGGGTGGTGGATTCCATTCCTGCACTGTACATCAAGCATCACTACACTACACATTTACTTTCAAAAAAATGTACATCTTCCATAAGTGTTGACCAGTTCAGTGTTCGGCAAGACACTGTTCAACACATCGAAATATTGCAACACAACAAAGCTGATAACATCAACAAGTTCATTTTTGAAAGAGGTGAGTAAACCACTGTTTAAGAAAGCTATAAAGTTTTCGGAAAACAAAATATTGGCGACAGTGGGAACATCCTGCATAAAACTCACATACCCTAATTATATAGGTTAATAGAATTTAGAACTCGCCAAATTAAAGCTGTACCATTTTTGGTATATGATTCTTAAAAAAACACACGAGGACAGAATAAAACTAACTTGTTCTGATACCGACAGCCTAATAATTTCTCTTTATAATATTCAAAATATTTATGATGAAATCGGGAAGGAACCGCTGAGGAAATGGACAGACACAACTAACTTCCCCACAGACCATAGTCTCTACGATGACTCAAGGAAGGGATCTCTAGGGTTGCTTAAAAGCCAGGTGGGGGACCGTCTTATTTCAGAAATAGTTTGCATTAAACTCAAAATGTATAGCATATTTCTGGCTGATAATGATAACACTATAGCAGCGAAAGTTATACCTCAGTCTGAGCAACAATTATTAACTCATAATAACTTTAGAAGAGTACATACCTTCCAATATAGTCAGATTAGAAATATGAGAGGCAAAATGAGTACTGTCACTACTAGAAAACGAGGTGTTAGCTCTTTCGATGACAAGCGAACATTCAATGTACAATATATCTCTGCAACATAGTGCACCACAACATTCAGTGTGAAATATATCTCTGCAACATAGTGCACCACAACATTCAGTGTGATGTGGGTACCACTCACCTGTCTGCCCTTGTCAGCCCCATTCCAGAGCTGGTTGAAGCACGGTCTGCTCTCTAGTGGCTTCTATTTTGACTTGCTTACCGTGGAGCGCACTAATACCTATTGTTGTAATCTGAGGGGACACAGATTGACTCCTGGACACATGGACCTGGGAAAGGAGATTCTGGTTGCTCAGGCAGACCTTCTTTCACCAGGTGTGGGCTGCATACTCCAAAATGGGCATGACATACAAGGTGTACATTGTGTGTGTGTGTGTGTGTGTGTGTACTCACCTATTTGTACTCACCTATTTGTGGTTGCAGGGGTCGATTCATAGCTCCTGGCCCCGCCTTTTCACTAATTGCTACTAGGTCCTCTCTCTCCCTGCTCCATGAGCTTTATCATACCTCGCCTTAAAACTATGTATGGTTCCCGCCTCCACTACTTCACTTTCTAGGCTACTGTCAGGGAGGCTGGAGTGGGAATAACACCACAGTGACTATTGTCAGGGAGGCAGGAGTGGGAATAGAGTCCACCTGAGGTGACACCAAGTGGACTCCTGGAGACACTGATTCGGGAAGGCACTGACCTAACTCGCTAACCTTAGGTAAGTGGGGAAGGGAAGACACACACACACACACACACACACACACACAGTGGTCATGAAATGTGTCTCGATTTTCAAAACTTTTTATCAGAATTACTGATGGAATTGAATTTTATGCTGAAAGTAACTTAAATATGACATTTTTGTGTAGTGTTGTGTCAATACATACTTCAAGTGTGAAAATTGATGTATTTTAGCTAAAAAGTAAGATTTGTCTGAAAAGTGTTCTAAATGCGCCAAATCTTCGAAATGTGCAGTAAAACATCATTTTACCATATTTTTCGATGTTTTCAATGCTTCAGGTATTTTTAAAAAATATATACTAATGGAATTGATATTTTCGTGCATTTTTCAACATTTGAAAGCATATTACATATTTTTCAAAAAACCCATAAAATTTCGAAGAAATTCAAAATGACACCATTTGAAACATTACATACATACATACATGCAGAGAGAGCATGGTGCATATACTCACTGTGTATAAGTCACACACACACACACACACACACACACACACACACACACACACACACACACACACACACACACACACACACACACACACACACACACAGTGGTTGCTTTTAATCACTAATACACACACACACACAGACACACACACACACACACACACACACACACACACACACACACACACACACACACACACACACACACACACACACACACACACACACACACAGTGTGTGCTTGTCATCACTAATACACACACACACACACACACACACACACACACACACACACGCACACACACACACACACAGGTCCATCTACACACCACACGCACATATGTACTCAAATTTGTATCCATTTATATATGCAGTCTCCCTCACGGTTGTAAAAATTATGTTTGTGTCTTCAAAATAAAGTCGAGAAGTTGTGGGTAGAAAAAAATCACACTTCCTCAAGTGAGGAAGGGGAGACATCCGGGGACCCACGGATGGATTCCTGGACACGTGAACCTGGGGAAGGCGAGGGAAGGGGGGTGGACATTAAGAGTAACTCTGGTCAGATCACTGACAGTGATAAGGATATGTGTGAAATTATATATATATATATATATATATATATATATATATATATATATATATATATATATATATATATATATATATATATATATATATATAAGAACATAAGAACATAAGAAAGGAGGAACACTGCAGCAGGCCTGTTGGCCCATACTAGGCAGGTCCTTTACAACTCATCCCACTAACAAATATATATATATATATATATATATATATATATATATATATATATATATATATATATATATATATATATATAAATCTACCTGGGTGGAAGGTAGATCATCACATGCAGCTTTCTCCACCTGACCCAGCATTCTGAACTTGACTATAAATACTCTCGTACCGTCCACCCAGGTAGATCTGTTTGTGACTTGAAAAAGCCCACTGTGTGGGCGAAACGTTGTCATCCAGGCTGACAGCAGAGTCATCCAGGCTGACAGCTGTAGCACGGAACTGTGCTCTTTTTTACAGTAAATTATTATTTAGTTCATGCAACTTTACTACTGATGTTTAGTTTTCACTCTCATCTACACATACACAATATACAACATGTACACATGACAATCAACACACAACATGTACACATGGTACACATACACAACACGTGTATTAATGTATACATAATGACACGTACACATGACAATCAACTCACAACATGTACACATGAAAATCATCAACACACATGTACATATGGCACACACACACAATAGCACGAGTATTAATGTGTACATAACACGTACACATGTCGATCAACATACATCATGTACCCATGATAATCATCAACTTACAACATGTACACATGACAATCATCAACACACAACATGTACACATGACAATCATCAACACACAACATGTACACATGACAATCATCAACACACAACATGTACACATGACAATCGTCAACACACAACATGTACACATGACAATCATCAACACACAACATGTACACATGACAATCATCAACACACAACATGTACACATGACAATCATCAACACACAACATGTACACATGGCAATCATCAACACACATCATGTACACATGCCAATCAACACACATGTACACATGGCACACATACACAACACGAGTATTTAATGTGTACATAATAACATGTACACATGACACACAGTCCTCCACTAGTGCCTCAGTCGTGTCACATCTTTAAATATTCACAAGTTACACAAACAATGTTCTCAAATTACTGTAAACCAACATTTTTTTGTCTTATATATTCTGAATATTGAAGCAAATACTCATATCTAAATTTCCCATATATTGTCTCTGCTACATTGTTGTGTGCGTATTTGTAGTACATGGGATTGTGTGTGATTTTTTATGCATGCAAGTGTATGTATAATGATGTATGAGTAAGGTGAATGTGTTTAAACGTATAAATATTTGTGAAAATACTTATATATGTGCATGCAAACAATTTCTGTGCTTGTTAGGCTTTCAGTGCCAAATGAAGAAGACGGATAAATAAACAAAAATGAAAGCAGTGTAATATTTAACATAGTTATGATGGTGGTGGACAAATTAACCAACATTTGGGTATTCATCTGCAATAATAAAACACTCACAAATACTTTTATACAGCTAAATAAGTAAAAAAAACAACTTATTCTCAGTATATTTTCATATTGTAACATAAAAGGATTTCCAAAATTTATGTTAATTAGCCTCTCGGAGGTGGCCGAACTGTGAGGCAGCTTGGTGGCGTCTAGCTGACCTACGGTCCAGGCTGTCTTGGTGGGTGTAATTACTGGACGCAGTTTTCTGTGTGTGTCACCTCCAGTAATTCCACCCACCTGGACAGTCTCTACCGTAGACCAGCTAGACAAGACCAAGTTTCCATGCAGCGAGGTCACTGAAGGTGGCAACCGCTGACTCTGGGGAAGTGGGGAAGTGGGGAAGGGGGTCCACCTGAGGTGACACTAGTGGACTCCTGGAGACACTGATCCGGGGAAGGCACCGCTGACTCTGGGGAAGTGGGGAAGGGAGTCCACTCAGGTGACACAAGTGGACTCCTGGAGACACTGACCTTAGGGAAATGGGGAAGGGAAGACATCCGGAGCGAGCGGATGGATTCCTGGATACATGAACTTGAGGAAGGTTGTTGTTGAGGCTGACCTTGGGTAAGTGGGGAAGGGGAGACATCCGGAGCGAGCGGATGGATTCCTGGATACATGAACCTGAGCAAGGCAAGAATACATGCAGTTGAGGCTGACCTTGGGTAAGTGGGGAAGGGAAGATATCCGGCGGTAGACGGAAGGATTCCTGGATACATGATCCTGCGGACGGCAAGAATACCGCTGACCTTTGAGAAGTGGGGAAGGGAGTTCACCTGAGGTGACATAAGTGGATTCCTGGAGACACTGATCCGGGGAAGGCACCGCCGACCTTAGGGAAATGGGGAAGGGAAGACATCCGGAGCGAGCGGATGGATTCCTGGATACTTGAACTTGAGGAAGGTTGTTGTTGAGGCTGACCTTGGGTAAGTGGGGAAGGGGAGACATCCGGAGCGAGCGGATGGATTCCTGGATACATGAACTTGAGCAAGGCAAGAATACATGCAGTTGAGGCTGACCTTGGGTAAGTGGGGAAGGGAAGATATCCGGCGGTAGACGGAAGGATTCCTGGATACATGATCCTGGGAATGGCAAGAATACCGCTGACCTTGGGGAAGTGGGAAAGGGAGTCCACTCAGGTGACATAAGTGGACTCCTGGAGACACTGATCCGGGGAAGGCACCGCCGACCTTAGGGAAATGGGGAAGGGAAGACATCCGGAGCGAGCGGATGGATTCCTGGATACATGAACCTGAGCAAGGCAAGAATACATGCAGTTGAGGCTGACCTTGGGTAAGTGAGGAAGGGAAGATATCCGGCGGTAGACGGAAGGATTCCTGGATGCATGATCCTGCGGACGGCAAGAATACCGCTGACCTTGATGAAGTGGGGAAGGGAGTTCACCTGAGGTGACATAAGTGGATTCCTGGAGACACTGATCCGGGAAGGCACCGCCGACCTTAGGGAAATGGGGAAGTGAAGACACCCGGGAGCGAACGGATGGATTCCTGGATACATGAACTTGAGGAAGGTTGACGTTGAGGCTGACCTTGGGTAAGTGGGGAAGGGGAGACATCCGGGAGAGAACGGATGGATTCCTGGATACATGAACCTGGGGATGGCAAGAATACATGCAGTTGAGGCTGACCTTGGGTAAGTAGGGAAGGGAAGATATCCGGCGGTAGACGGAAGGATTCCTGGATACATGAACCTGGGGACAGCAAGAAAACAGGTTGGTGAGGCTGACCTTAGGGAAGTGAGGAAGGGAAAACATCCGGAGGCAGACAGATGGATTCCTGGATACATGAACCTGGGGAAGGCTGAGGCTGGAAGGCAAAGAGAGAAAGAGAGGCGAGGCTGACCTTAGGGAAATGAGGAAGGGGAGACATCCGGGGGCCCACGGATGAATTCCTGGACACATGAACCTGGGGAAGGCGAGGGGGGGGGACCTTAAAGACGAACCACTGGCCTCCACGTGGCAAGGTCTGGTAACTCAGAGATAACTCTGAGGCTGACAGTGGTCGCAAATATATTATAATTCATTATAATATATTATTATTATTATTATTATTATGTTATTATTATTATTATGTTATTATTATTATTATGTTATTATTATTATTATGTTATTATTATTATTATGTTATTATTATTATTATGTTATTATTATTATTATGTTATTATTATTATTATATTATTATTATTATGTTATTATTATTAATTATTATTGTTATTATTCATGATTTGGATTCAAAAGCGTCAACCAGCCTCCCTGACAGTAGCATCGGTGGTGTTATTCCCACTCCAGCCTCCCTGACAGTAGCATCGGTGATGTTATTCCCACTTCAGCCTCCCTGACAGTAGCATCGGTGGTATTATTCCCACTCCAGCCTCCCTGACAGTAGCATCGGTGGTGTTATTCCCACTCCAGCCTCCCTGACAGTAGCATCGGTGGTGTTATTCCCACTCCAGCCTCCCTGACAGTAGCATCGGTGGTGTTATTCCCACTCCAGCCTCCCTGACAGTAGCATCGGTGGTGTTATTCCCACTCCAGCCTCCCTAACAGTAGCATCGGTGGTGTTATTCCCACTCCAGCCTCCCTAACAGTAGCATCGGTGGTGTTATTCCCACTCCAGCCTCCCTAACAGTAGCATCGGTGGTATTATTCCCACTCCAGCCTCCCTGACAGTAGCCATGGTGGTGTTATTCCCACTCCAGCCTCCCTGACAGTAACCATGGTGGTGTTATTCCCACTCCAGCCTCCCTGACCCATGGTGGTGTTATTCCCACTCCAGCCTCCCTGACAATAGCATCGGTGGTGTTATTCCTACTCCAGTAGTTATTCCCACTCCATGACAGGTGGTGTTATTCCCACTCCAGCCTCCCTGACAGTAACCATGGTGGTGTTATTCCCACTCCAGCCTCCCTGACAGTAACCATGGTGGTGTTATTCCCACTCCAGCCTCCCTGACAGTAACCATGGTGGGGTTATTCCTACTCGGGAATAACACGTCAGTGGCATCTCGCTGGTGCCACCCACGTTATCATAATCTGAAAAAAATCCCCAAAAAGGAAATACTTTCATCATCATTCAACACTTTCACCTCACTCACACATAATCACTGTCTTTGCAGAGGCGCTCAGACACAACAGTTTAGAAGCATATATGAAGTAATATTAGATACTCTTCCAAACTGCCAATATCCCAATATCCGAATGGGTGAAACTGGTCTGTTAACAAGACCTCATGTAAAATTGAGTCCTTTCTTATATTTTCTCTGTGCGTTTAAAGATATATTTTTTTCATTTATGTTAATGTAAAAACTAATAACTTTGATCTAAAAGAACCTTAGAAAACTTACCTAACCTTTAATTTAATTTAATTTGATTTAGCCTAATTTAACTAAAAATGTTTTAGATAAGTTTACAATAATTTAATAATAAACAAACACAATGAAATACATTTTTTTTCCGTTAGGTTCAGAATGATTTTTGGGAAATTATTGCATACACAAACTTTCACTTGTGTATGTGTTAGTATGCTGTTATTGGAAGTTACTGTACTTTTCTTTTGTTACCTATTACAACCCAGGAGTCCCAAAGGCCTGTTATCCTGTGTGTAAAGGCAGCGAAATAAACACAACAGAAAAGCTTTTGACTTGCATTATCCTTCGCCAGTTTAGAACAGAAGTATGTATGTACACATGTATTGTTTGTAATGGCTTATACGTTGCCACAATAAATGTCACATTAGTTGCACTTGTGTCCTTTTACTTTACATATTGTCGGTAATTCTACCAACTTTATTACAACAATAGGTATTAGTGCACTCCACGGTAAGTAAGTCAAAATAGAAGCCACTAGAGAGCAGACCGTGCTTCAACCAGCTCTGGAATGGGGCTGACAAGGGCAGACAGGTGAGTGGTACCCACATCACCTCTGCGATTGCCAAAACCATCTTCTCATCGGCTGGAACCTGGGTACTGATTGAACGACGGGGCCCCATCGTCAACATTTAGTACCTGGTTCGCTGGTTGGGGGAGATAGCCCTTAAGTGAGGGTGTGTACATGCGACGAATAAAGGTTACGTGCTCTTTGCATGCCACATTACTGTACTTGTAAGTTATTCAGCTGTTGTTGCGTGTTGTTGCTCCGTTTTTGCGTAATACTTTGTCGCTCTTTCACGGTGACGTGCTTGCTGTGTTGACGTGCTTGCTGTGTTGACTTATCTGTTACAAGCAAATTTAGGAAATTTGCTTAGTATATCTGGTATCTTATTTTCATTAGTAAGATATCTTGACATGTCACATAGGTTATTATACTGTCTGTCTCTGTATTCCTCAATAAGTGGACAATTAAGCACATAGTGTTCAAGAGAGTGACCATATGCCTGATCACATAATTTACATTTAGTTTGATCATCATCTGTGTGTCTCCCAAACTGCCAGAAGTACTTGTAACCAAGCCTAAGCCTGGCCACTACAACATCAGTCAGTCTGTTCACATTGCAAGTTGCTCCATAAACATACTTATCTACGTTCATGTTATCATAGTGGGTTATAGATCTACTCAGGCTTCTAACTGCATTCCTATAACAATCATTTTCATTATTAACTTCTCTCCTAATATTATTCCTAATGCTAGACACAGTTATACCAAAGTTATATTCTACATTCTCCTTCTGGATACTCTTCTTGGCTAACATATCAACTTTATCATGAAGGAGTAATCCAATGTGTGATGGGATCCATAGCAATTGTACATTAATTCCTTTGTCCCTAATTTTTGAGTATCTATACCTGGCTTCCCCAATGAGCATGTTGTTGGAGTCATTATATGAGCCAAGAGCCTTCAATGATGACATAGAATCAGTAATGGTGATAGAGTCAAGCTCAGTGTCATAGGTTAGCTTTAGCGCCATTAGGATTGCAAACAATTCAGTTTGCAGTGTAGACGCCCAGTTGTTAATTCTTATGCCTAACTCAACAAATTTATTATCGTTCTTAACTAGGGAGGTGGCAACAAGAGCAGATGCAGCCCTGCCAGAAGACTCCTGTTTAGATCCATCAGTGTATATAACTTGTGATAACTTGTTACTACCAGCTAGGTGAGAAATTTCTTCTTGAGCAGTTGCTCTAACAAGAGATTTAAGGAAGGGATTACTAGCAATGAGCTTCTTGGGAGGGACTTGTAGGTATGTGATATTAAATGAACACATCTTCCATGGAGGGGTGAAATGCTCTTGTTGCCTACAGTGATACAGTTCATGCAGGTTATAAAACTTAATGCAATTGCACGTTTTCACAATCCATTTAGATCTGTGTGTATTTACCTCTAGACACTTGGTAAGATTCACTGTGACAGTGTCTGGTTCGTTTCTCAACATTCTAATACCGAGTACAGTGTTAATTTCAACAATCCTATCACTGATACTAGAAATACCAAGCTCCTTCCTCATGTTAAGAACTTTTGTAGATCTGGGACAGCCAAGAATAATCCTGAGAGCTTCATTTTGCATTAACTCCAAGGGTCGGAGAGAACTTTCTCTAGCTAATATCAACATGGGAGCAGCATAATCAATTAAGGACCTAACATAGGCTATGTACATCATTCTCACGATTCTCACATTAGCACCATAGTTGGGATTGTAGCCAGCAACAGCTTTGAGAGCATTTAGCCTAGCTTTACATTTCTTGTTTAGTTGTGGTATAGTGGATTTGTTAAAGGGTACATCTACACCAAGATATCTGTAAGTTTTAACGTAGCTAATGATTTCACCCTGCAAATAGATGGGTGGGGGATGTCGTTTGCTTGTTAATATCTTAGTTTTAGAGGAAGATATTATGAGGCCTAGTCGATTACAAATTGCTTGAACTTCATTAAGAATGGTATTCATCTTCTTATGCCCTGTTGTATGGATCATGATATCATCAGCATAGCTTATAGCTATATGTTTAGGTGAGGCAGGTAGAGCATTTAGGAGAGCATTAATCAGAATATTAAATAGCATGGGACTAAGAACTCCTCCCTGCGGTGTACCTAAAGACATTTCTTTAGAATCACTTCTGAAGCCTTGGTAAAGGACAGAGGATACTCTATTTGACAGGTATCCTATTATCCAGCAGAGTAAGCTACCACCAATATTCATTTTGGCTAGTTCATGTAGTATAACGGTTCTGTTCGCAATATCAAATGCAGATTTTAGATCAAGAAAAGTGGTAAAACTAGTAGAGGTGTGTGCAGTGAGAAAGGTGGAAATACAGTTCTGCACACTTTTACCTTTCATGAACCCATAGAGGTAGGGGAAAAGTTGATGTCTGATTCTGTAGTACAGTCTGTTAAGCATCATTCTTTCAAAAGTTTTACAAAGACAACTAGTTAAGGAGATCGGCCTAAATGTATCAGGCTGTTGGGGCTTAGGGATAGGCACAATGAGACTATTGGTCCAGGAAGTAGAAAGAACGCCCTCAATGTAACTGAGATTATACAGTGCCAACAAAGGGTTATCAGGCACGTGCCTTAGAGTTCTGAGAATATCATAGGTTATACCATCCTCTCCAGGAGCAGTTGATCGACCTTTGGTTAATGCATTATCTAATTCATACTCGGTAAAGAGGCAATCACTCTCATCAATATTTTGGCTCATAAAATTAATCAGTTTCAACATTTCTTCAGAAGTACTCTCTAAATTTTTTCTAATATGAGATGGAAGGCTTTCATGCCTGGATGTTTTGGACCAGTCATTTATGAGGTCATTTGCTTTTTCAAGAGGAAAGGGATGAGCAACATTGCCAGTCTTTTTCCTTGTTATTTTATTTATACCTTTCCAAGCCAAACTCAAAGGGGTGGACCTATTTAATCCACTAACAAACTGTTCCCATTCCTGTTGCCTAAGTTCTTCCTTTCTATTCCTTGCATTTGTTAGTGCAGCTTGGAACGTTCTGAGCAGGTCTGGGGTTCTACATTCACGGTATGCTTTACCAATCCTCCTAGCTGCATGTGTTAGATTGCGCAGCTGTGGATCATTATAGTATTTACATTGGTTTTTATTGTTATTTATAGTGGAGGGTCTTTGTTTCCTATTCCTGCCTAGGAGACATGTCGGAAAGGAGACATGTTAGCCAGGAGACGTGTCGGCCAGGATACGTGTCGGCCAGGAGACATGTCGGCCAGGAGACGTGTCGGCCAGGAAACGTGTCTGCCAGGAGACGTGTCGGCCAGGAGACGTGTCGGCCAGGAGACGTGTTGGCCAGAAGACGTTTCGGCCAGGAGACGTGTTGGCCAGGAAACGTGTCAGCCAGGAGACGTGTCGGCCAGGAGACGTGTCGACCAGGAGACGTGTCGGCCAGGATACGTGTCGGCCAGGAGACGTGTCGGCCAGGAGACCTGTCGGCCAGGAGACGTGTCGGCCAGGAAACGTGTCTGCCAGGAGACATGTCGGCCAGGAGACGTGTCGGCCAGGAGACGTGTCGGCCAGGAGACGTGTCGGCCAGGAGACGTGTCGGCCAGGAGACGTGTCGGCCAGGAAACGTGTATGCCAGGAGACGTGTCGGCCAGGAGACGTGTCGGCCAGGAGACGTGTCGGCCAGGAGACGTGTCGGCCAGACTGTAAGATGCTCTGACAAAATTTTTTGTCACTAAATCAGCTATCTTGAACTATTAAATTTTGTGAAGAGTTTTTGTTTTATGTTTGTAATGGCCAATGATTTTTGTGTCACTAAAGATTTATCTCATTATGAAGATATTTTAAATACTGTAACATGTATTTATTGAAAGGTCATAATTATGCTTTTGAATCTGTTAAAGATTGTTACCATAATGACTAACCCAGCTGGGAAGTAATTCTTAATACTAAAGTATTCATTGAATGTATAACGTATAATTACTTTCACTGTTGGAAGAATACCTCTGAAACTATCGTAACTACTGAACTATAGTGACTTGAGTCCTGCTGGAAGGAAACCTATAAAACTACCGTAACTACTGAACTATAGTGACTTTAGACAGTAACAATGAGAGGAACTAGCCAGATTAAAGGAATGGCTACCGAAATTGTTTTGGTGGTCAGATCGAGACTATCATGATAGTCGACTTTATTACCTGAGAGTTGCTGATTTTTGGTGTGTGCTGTGGATAGGCTTATTTGGATAAATATCTTGAATTTGAGAAAAGTACAGATAAGAGAAATGGATTCTGGAATATGTTAAGTGAATGTGTTGGTAATGTTGAGTGATGCAAGAGACATCTTAGTGTGGGAGACACTGTTGTGTAAGACGCAGTGGAAAAGTTTGAAGTGTTTGATGTATATAGCAGAGTAGAACCTTTAGCTTACCTCAAGGATACAGCGAGCATATCAACATACAAGAACGGTAAAGACATACACAAAATCGGTACAGCACAATGCAATAATAATACACTGGAAAAGAACATTCGAGTACAGTCATGACAAAAGTGACTTTCACCACAGTTTGTCAGCATCACCAGACCATTTACAACCAAGAACACTACACTGACTTACAGTGCTCCTCTTTCTTAGTATTTGATGACACTACTACTACTACTGCTACTACTACTACTACTACTACTACTACTACTACTACTGCTACTACCACCACCTCCACCTCTACCTTTATTGCTCCCGTCATTGTCTGCTGGCCTATATATACTGCTCTCTCCTTCTCTCTCTTCTGTTAGTGTGACTTTGTAAATGGTCCAAGTCAGACCGAAACGTCGTCGTAAGCTCTTCTCTTCTATGTGCAGGTTTTTTGTTTATTACAGTAAGTACACTAACATAAAAGACAAGTACAGTAACGTGTAAGAATAACACAGTAACATAAAACAGTACAATAACATAAAACAGTACAATAACATAAAACAGTACAGTAAAGCGTTAAACAGTATAGAGAAACATGAAATAGTGTAGTAACATATAAAACAGTGGAGCAACACATCAAACAATATAATAATGCAAAAACAATAACGTAAAATATAAAACAGTATATCACATAAAACAGTATGGTGACAAATAAACCAATAAAGTGACATAAAACGGTAAATTGAGAGATAAAACAGGATAGAGATACATAAAACATTATTATTACGATGTTCCATAGGATTTCTACAGTATTTATGACACGAGTCTAAGGTATCTTCAGTATGTAATATACACATGGGAAATCGTAATAAGAAATTATATATACTGATATAATTCAATCGATTGTGCCGATCAATTTTAGTATTACGGAGACAGAAAAAATTCATAAAATATCTCTTTTAATA